>NC_069503.1:868595597-868855597 GCF_027579735.1 Bombina bombina | reverse complement strand
AGCTTTATCAAAGGCAAAACACCTCTGATGCTTAGAGAGACTCTGCAAAATCCAGCATTTTTACTCAGACTTACACTGATGTATCTGTAAGAAATTACGTGCTACCGGGGTCAACGTCTTACCTTTTTGTGAGTCTTTGTGTGCATTTCTAATATTATTCAGATGTTCATCTAAATGAACTTGAAGTTCTCGTTAGGACATGCCTACATATCTTTTCGGGCATTTAGATTCAATGCAGTATATGACATTGTTTGTATGTGTCTTCAATGATCATAATAGTCACTATACAGAACATGTGATGATGTGGCTTTGGTACATAGATGATGTGTTGTTTATCATCTGGAAAGGTTCACAGAAACTATTTAAGGAATTTATTGATAGTTTGAATCAGAATAGTCTAAACCTACGACTGACGTCTGAAATAGACTACAATTCAATCAATTTCTTGGAT
The DNA here is from genome assembly GCF_027579735.1 of Bombina bombina. Classification (NCBI taxonomy): domain Eukaryota; kingdom Metazoa; phylum Chordata; class Amphibia; order Anura; family Bombinatoridae; genus Bombina; species Bombina bombina. Next base: position 868,855,146 of record NC_069503.1, on the reverse strand, counting down.
TTAACGATCAGTAGAGATACCTTTGGTGGAATTCAATCCGACTTATATCGCAAAAAGGACTGCAACTAATTAATTGTTGGAGTATTCAACCTCACATAACTATGCCACGAAGACGGCAATAACGATAGGAGAATTTTTGAGGCTGAGAAGGAACTGTTCGGATATGGTAACCTTCAAACAGAGAGCCCGTGAATTGAGAAAAAGACTAAAGGAAAGGGTTACCCTGCTAAAATTATTAGAACAGCCTACCAGATTCCGATACATACTAAAAGGGACAATCAGTTAAGTGCTAAAACCAAGGATTCAGCCAATGAACAGACTGTAAGATTTGTGGGTACATTTAAATGGACAGTCAAGTCCAAAAAAAACTTTCATGTTTCAAATAGGGCATGTAATTTTAAACAACTTTCCAATTTACTTTTATCACCAATTTTGCTTTGTTCTCTTGGTATTCTTAGTTAAAAGCTAAACCTAGGAGGTTCATATGCAAATTTCTTAGACCTTGAAGGCCGCCTCTAATTTAAATGCAATTTGATAGTTTTTCACCACTAGAGGGTATTAGTTCACGTGTTTCATATAGATAACATTGAGCTAATGCACGTGAATTTACCACAAAGACAGCTCTGATTGGCTAAACTACAAGTCTGTCCAAAGAACTGAAATAAAGGGGCAGTCTGCTGAGGCTTAGATACAAGGTAATTACAGAGGTAAAATGTGTATAATTATAACTGTGTTGGTTATGCAAAACTGGGGAATTGGTAATTAAGGGATTATCTATCTTTTAAAACAGCAAAAATTCTGGTGTTGACTGTCCCTTTAATACATGCCATCGAGAAATGATGCAATTTTAAACAAACACCTTGATATTCCGGACTCTGATGAAGAGATTGCAGACATTGTGGGAAACAAGATACAGTGGGGCAAAAAAGTATTTAGTCAGCCACCAATTGTGCAAGTTCTCCCACTTAAGAAGATGAGAGAGGCCTGTAATTTTCATCATAGGTATACCTCAACTATGAGAGACAAAATGTGGAAACAAATCCAGACAATCACATTGTCTGATTTGGAAAGAATTTATTTGCAAATTATGGTGGAAAATAAGTATTTGGTCACCTACAAAACAAGCAAGATTTCTGTCTCTCACAGACCTGTATCTTCTTTTTTAAGAGGCTCCTCTGTCCTCCACTCATTACCTGTATTAATGGCACCTGTTTGAACTTGTTATTAGTATAAAAGACCCCTGTCCACAACCTCAAACAGTCACACTCCAAACTCCACTATGGTGAAGACCAAAGAGCTGTCAAAGGACACCAGAAACAAAATTGTAGACCTGCACCAGGCTGGGAAGACTTATTCTGCAATAGGCAAGAGACTTGGTGTGAAGAAATCAACTGTGGGAGCAATAATTAGAAAATGGAAGACATACAAGACCACTGATAATCTCTCTCGATCTGGGGCTCCACGCAAGATCTCACCCCGTGGGGTCAAAATGATCACAAGAACGGTGAGCAAACATCCCAGAACCACACGGGGGGACCTAGTGAATGACCTGCAGAGAGCTGGGACGAACGTAACAAAGGCTACCATCAGTAACACACTACGCCACCAGGGACTCAGATCCTGCAGTGCCAGACGTGTCCCCCTGCTTAAAGGGACACTGTACCCAAAATATTTATTTTGTGATTCAGATTGAGCATGAAATTTTAAGCAACTTTCTAATTTACTCCTATTATCAATTTTTCTTCGTTCTCTTGCTATCATTATTTGAAAAAGAAGGCATCTAAGCTTTTTTATGGTTTCAGTACTCTGGGCAGCACTTTTTTATTGGTGGATGAATTTATCCACCAATCAGCAAGGACAACCCAGGTTGTTCAACAAAAATGGGCCGGCATTTAAACTTACATTCTTGCATTTCAAATAAAGATACCAAGAGAATGAAGACAATTTGATAATAGGAGTAAATTAGAAAGTTGCTTAAAATGTCATGCTCAATCTGAATCACGAAAGAAAATTTTTGGGTACAGTGTCCCTTTAAGCCAATACATGTCCCATCTGAAGTATGCTAGAGAGCATTTGGATGATCCAGAAGCGGATTGGGAGAATGTCATATGGTCAGATGAACCCAAAGTAAAACTGTTTGGTAGAAACACAACTTGTCGTGTTTGGAGGAGAGAGAACACCATATCTACTGTGAAGCATGGCGGTGGCAACATCATGCTTTGGGGCTGTTTCTCTGCAAAGGGATCCGTGTACATGAAAGAATAAATGGGGCCATGTATCGTGAGATTTTGAGTACAAACTTCCTTCCATCAGCAAGGGCATTGAAGATGAAACGTGGCTGGGTCTTTCAGCATGACAATGATCCCAAACACACCACCCGGGCAACGAAGGAGTGGCTTCGTAAGAAGAATTTCAAGGTCCAGGAGTGGCCTAGCCAGTCTCCAGATCTCAACCCCATAGAAAAACTTTGGAGGGAGTTGAAAGTCTGTGTTGCCCAGCGACAGCCCCAAAACATCACTGCTCTAGAGAAGATCTGCATGCAGGAATGGGCCAACATACCAACAACAGTGTGTGACAACCTTGTGAAGACTTACAGAAAACGTTTGACCTCTGCATTGCCAACAAAGGATATATAACAAAGTATTGAGATGAACTTTTGATATTGACCAAATACTTATTTTCCACCATAATTTGCAAATAAATTCTTTCCAAATCAGACAATGTGATTGTCTGGATTTGTTTCCACATTTTGTCTCTCATAGTTGAGGTATACCTATGATGAAAATTACAGGCCTCTCTCATCTTCTTAAGTGGGAGAACTTGCACAATTGGTGGCTGACTAAATACTTTTTTTCCCCACTGTACGTTGTCCTCAGAGGCACTTTCCCATGTGGTATGTGCAGCTATTGTCCAGATATGATTAATACACTTGATACACGTGAGGTTACAGCAAATCCGTCCGCTCGACCTTTGGTAAATCTACCCCATCGTGCTAGATATATTAATGGGCTCTTTAATTGTCGTACAAACAATGTCATATACTGCATTTAATGTAAATGCCAGAAAAGATATGTAGGCATGTCCTCTCGAGAAATTCCAGTTTGTTTAGGTGAATATCTGAATAATATCAGAAATGCACACAAAGACTCACAAAAAGGTAAGAAGTTGACCTTGGTAGCACATAATTTCTTACAGATACATCAGTGTAAGCATAAGTTAAAATGCTGGATTTTGCAAAGAGTCTCTCTGGGCATCAGAGGAGGAGATATTAATACAGCCACTGGATTTTTCAACTAAATACATTAATACGGTATGGTTTGAATGAACAGATAGTGTTTAGCTTGTTCTTATGAGAGCTCCTGATATATATTTTGGAGGTATATACTGTTTCTTCCTTATGACCTACTGACCAGTCTATGTATTAGTTGTTTCTGGTTGTGAGAATCCATCTGATACCATGTGCAATTCTGAAATACACAATATAATAATATGCACTAGATAGTAATATTTAACTAATGACTTACCTGTAGCCCTAAATCACACTGACTGGATATACGTGCTATATGTAAATGCTATTATGAGAGATTACCTTAACTTCCCCACTACTGAAATGTTTTGTTATGACATCACTCTCTATGCACACTATTGGCATATATATTTGTGTCTGTAGATATATTTTTTAGCTTGAATTAAATATTGACACTGTGCAGTTACCTGTATACAATATTAATATTAAATCTGTCCCTTCCCCCTGGTGTTCGCCCATGGGAATACACGAGCACGCATAAATAACAACATAAATAACAACAGTTTCAAACTGTTTATGGTATGGGATTGATCATGTAAGATTTTGATTCTTATGCAAGAGCAGTAGTATAAAAAAGTAAAAAAAAAAAAAATAGAAATAGAGAAGGGAAGGAAAATATTTTTCTTTCTAATGACACAGTGAGTCCACAGATCATCATAATTACTGTTGGGAATATCACTCCTGACCAGCAGGAGGAGGCAAAGAGCACCACAGCAAAGCTGATAAATATCACTTCCCTAGCCACAAACCCCAGTCATTCTCTTTGCCTGTAACAGTTGCAAGGAGGTGGTAATGTTTAGGTGTCTGAAAGAATTTCTTCAATCAAGAGTTTGTTATTTTAAAGCAGAGCAGGTTTGCTTTGATCTTTTTCTGGGGTTTAGCCGTAGTCCATGTCAGTCTCTTCAGTAGAGCAGTAGTGGCTTTGAAGCATTGGAAACTTGTGGGGTATATTCCCCACTGTGCCTCTCAAACAGTTTGTTGCTGCCCTATTTTGAAAGCCTGTGTAGGTTTATTCAGTCTTTCTTTATTTTCCACAGGTCCATGTGAGGAGGATGCCCCTCAAACTTTGTGTGCTGTCCTGCTGCCGGGCAGATTTCCAAAAAATTGGCACGTTAACAGTTAATCATTTTTTTTATATGGGACGTGTCTACTCTTTTCTTGTTTGGTGAACAGGATTTTGTAGGGCAGCTGTGCAGGGCACTGGGACGAACATAGGGGCTTAGTGGTGTGTCCGTTTTTTTGTGGCACTTTAGATTAGTGTTTTTACTCTCGGCGGCTGTTTTCGCCATAGTAAAGGAGTAAAGCCGGCCAGGAGGTTCAGTACGGTATGCCCACGATGGGTGTGGCTTGTCGGAGGCGGCAAAGATTGCACGCTTTCCTCTCTGTATTTCCAGAGTGCCAGAAGGGTTTTTAGTGAGGCTCTTTGGTCTGTGTGAGTGGCTGTTTTGTTGTCTGGAGGAATTGAATCCGGATCGTTCTTGTAGTTGCTCCAGTTTGCCAGCAGGACTTGCTGAGGTGTGGAGGTTACCTAAGTTATTTATTTTCAATAATTGCTCTGCATAAAATATAAAGCGTTACTTTAAATGTTTTTGCAATTAACGTTTAGAGTGACAAAAAGTTTATTTAAGGCTTTTCTTTTTACTTTTTGTTAATTTTTGAGTAAAGATGGACCAAGAGGCACTGCAGGATGTTACTTTGTGTTTTGATGCTAATGTGGAATCACCAATCTCTTTTTGTTCCTCGTGTATTGAGAGAACATTGCATTACAGGGATAGACTTTTTGAATCTCCGCCATCATTGTCTAAGGTGGATGCTGCTCAGGCATCTTCTGTTCAGGCTATGCCGCAGCTTTCTCCTCAGGCGTCCCAAACCTTGTCTTCTTCACAGGCAGTGCCCTGCGTTTCCTCTCACACTCCAGTTGGGGTTACTTTGCAAGACATGGCTACCCACATATCTTTGGTGGTTTTTAAGGCTTTGTCTGTGTTCCCTTTGCTGCAAGGGAGGCGTAAGAGGAAGTATAAGGATTCAGTGAGTAAGGTTTCTGGTTCAGTTGTGGCTATGTTGATTGTTTCTTCCCATAAGTCTGAGGAAATGGTTTCTTCTATAGCGTCGGAGGGTGAAATCTCCGACTCTGACAGTGTAATTCCTTCTTCTGATGCTGAAGTTGTATCTTTCAGGTTTAAGCTAGAGCACCTCTGTTTGTTGCTTAAGGAGGTTTTGGCTATATTGGATGGCTCTGACATGACTGTCGTAGTGACTCCTAAGAAGTCTAGTAAGCTGAATAAGTATTTTGGCGTTCCTTCTGCGGTGGAGGTATTTCCTGTTCCAGACCATGCTTCATAGATTATTGCATGGTAGTGGGAGAAGCCTGGGATTCATTTTTCCCCTTCTCCAATTTTTAAGAAGATGTTTCCAATTGCTGATTCTATCAAGGAGTCTTGGCAGAAGGTTCCCAAGGTGGATGGAGTAATTTCCAACTTGGCTAAGAGGACCACTATTCCCTAGCTGTTCTTTTAAGGATCCTATGGATAAGAAGTTGGAGGCATTACTTAAAAGGATGTATGTTTACCAGGGGTTGCAATGGCAACCTGCGGTGTATATTGCTACTGTCACCAGTGCGGCAGCATATTGTTTTGATGCATTGTCTGATTCTCTTCAGACAGATACTCCTCTTGAGGAACTCCAGGATAGGATTAAGGCTCTTAAATTGGCTAATTCCTTTATTACGGATGCTTCTTTACAGGTCATCAAGTTGGGAGCAAAGATTTCTGAGTTTGCTGTTCTGGTGCGCAGGGTCTTATGGTTGAAGAGTTATATAAATATAAAGAGAGAGTATACATTGTAGTTTTGATTATGTCCCCAACTCAATTTATACTGTATATCTTACAGGGAAGTAGAGTGTATCAACCCAGTGTAGAGAGTCAATCTCTTATCTAATTAGTAGGCAGGGGGGTGCTCAATATCCTAGCATAAATATAGAAAAATATGAAGAGAAAAATGGATATATCAGAGCACACATAATAAAATATAACTTTTAATAATACATGTTAAAATAAAAGTGGTGGAAAATTCCACATATACAGTGCAGAGTTAAAAACAGTTAAAATGAAAACTGAATGCTGAGATGCCCAGGTAACCACCTATAATGTGAGTTAAATGATAGAGTCTGGCAGGGAGGCACCACAAAATGCTCACGGATTGCACAAAAGCTAAGCTATAAAGAGGATTGACCTCACACAACAATATATCTATCTAGTGCAATACTGGAGCAGTGCCTAAGCTTGCCAGAGTCCCAATCTATAATATGTCAGGTAGTGTAGTAATTAGAAAAACTCAAATATCAATTGTCAGATGGTGGACTAATAGTGGATGGAGCCCATATCACATACCGGACAAGTATACACTTAATAAATAGTAACTATGTATATAACTCCTATCAGGTACTAATACACAAAATAACCCACAGAGGCAAATAGTTAAGCATTCATAGAGAGCGCCTGATGCGCATTTCGCCACGCTAGTGGCTTTGTCAAAGGCTAACCATTATTAAAAGTTATATTTTATTATACTTGGCTCGCTCCCAGCCAACTCACTTACACATTACCTTAATTTGTGGCTACACTGTGTGCTCTGATATATCCATCTTATGGTTGAAGTCCTGGTCTGCGGATGTGTCCTCTAAGTCTATGCTTTTGTCGATTTCTTACAAGGGTAAGACCTTGTTTGGGCCGAGTTTAGCTGAAATTTTTTCTGATATTACAGAAGGAAAGGGGCATTCTCTCCCTTAGGATAAGAGGAATAAGCAGAAGGGTTGTCAGAGTAATTTTCGTTCCTTTCTAAACTTTTCAGAAAGCCTTCCCCTTCCTCTTCCAAGCAGGAACATGCTAAGTCCTCCTGGAAGTCCAATCAGTCTTGGTCTAAGGGGAAGCAATCTAAAAAGCCTGTTACTGACTCAAAGTCAGCATGAAGGGTCTGCCCTCGATCCGGGTTTGGATCTTGTGGGGGGCAGACTCAGGCTTGGGTTCAGGATGTCCCGGATCCTTGGGCAGTGGACATCGTGTCCCAGGGTTACAAGTTAGAATTCAAGACTTTTCCTCCCAGGGGCAGGTTCCTTCTCTCCAGGTTATCTGTAGACCAGATAAATAGAGAGACGTTCTTACATTGTGTTCAGGGTCTTTCCGAGATGGGAGTGATAGTTTCTGTTCCAATTCAGGAGCAGGGTCTGGGATTCTATTCCAATCTATTCATGGTTCCCAAAAAGGAGGGAACCTTCAGACCAATTTTAGAACTCAAAAGCGTAAACAAGTTCCTCAGAGTTCCGTCTTTCAAGATGGACACTATTCGTTCCATTCTTCCGTTGGTTCAAGAGGGCCAATGCGTATCTACATATTCCCATCCACAGGGACCATCACAAGTTTCTGAGATTTGGTTTTCTAGACAGGCACTTTCAGTTTGTGGCTCTTCCGTTCGGTCTCGCTACAGCTCCCAGAGTTTTCTCAAAGGTTCTGGGAGCATTGCTGGCGGTGCTCCGATTGAGGAGTGTTGCTGTGGTGCCGTATCTGGACGATATTCTGGCTCATGCGCCATCTTTTCAACAAGCAAACTCCCACACAGAGATGTTGTTGTCTTTTCTGCGTTCTCACGGATGGAAGGTGAATTTGGGAAAAAGTTCCTTGATTCCATCTACAAGGGTGGTGTTCTTGGGAACAATCATAGATTCTCTATCAATGAAGATTTTTCTGACAGAGGCCAGAAAAACAAAGATCTTCAATTCTTGTCTTGCCCTTCATTCCTCTCTTCGGCCGTTAGTGGTTCAGTGTATGGAGGTCTGATGGTGTCATCTATGGACATCATTCCATTTTGCTTAGTTCCATCTCAGGCCTCTGCAGTTATGCATGCTGAGTCAATGGAACAGAGATTATGTGGATCTGTTTTCGCGAATAGTTCTGGATCAGGTGTCAAGGGACTCTCTTCTGTGGTGGTTGTCTCAGGATCATCTCTCCCAGGGAACTTGGTTTCGCAGACCTTCCTGTGTGATCGTGACCTCGGATGCCAGCCTGCTGGGATGGGGAGCTGTCTGGGTCTCGTTGAAGGCTCAGGGTCTATGGACTCGGGAGGATACAGTTCTTCCCATAAATATCCTAGAATCTTCAATGCGCTTCTGGCATGGCCTCAGTTAGCTTCAGCCCAGTTTATCAGATATCAGTCAGACAACATAATGTCTGTGGCTTACATCAATCATCAGGGAGGAACTTGGAGTTCCTTGGCCATGACAGAGGTTGTCAAGATTATTCAGTGGGCGGAGGCTCACAACTGCTGTCTGTCTGCAATCCATATTCCAGGGGTGGACAATTGGGAAGCAGATTTTCTGAGCAGACAGATGTTTCATCCGGGGGAGTGGGAGCTTCACCCAGAGGTGTTTTCCAGCTTGGTTCTCAAGTGGGAGCAGCCGGAGCTGGATCTCATGTCATCTCGTCAGAATGTCAAGCCTCTGAGGTATGGGTCGAGGTCAAGGGATCCTCGGGCTGTGCTGATAGATACTCTGGCAGTTTCTTGGAATTTCAGTCTAGCGTATGTTTCTCTTGTTAAGTGTATCCAGTCCACGGATCATCCATTACTTATGGAATATATTCTCCTTCCCAACAGGAAGCTGCAAGATTCCACCCACAGCAAAGCTGCTATATAGCTCCTCCCCTAACTGCCATATTCAGTCATTCTCTTGCAAGCCTCAACATAGATAGGAGGTCGTGAGAGTCTGTGGTGCTTTCTACTTAGTTTATTCTTCAATCAAAAGTTTGTTATTTTTAAATGGCACCGGAGTGTGCTGTTTATCTCAGGCAGTATTTGGAAGAAGAATCTGCTTGCGTTTTTCTATGATCTTAGCAGACGTAACTAAGATCCATTTGCTGTTCTCACACATTCTGAGGAGTGAGGTACTTCAGAGGGGGAATGGCGTGCAGGTTTTCCTGCAGATAAGGTATGTGCAGTAAAATATTTTTCTAGGAATGGAATTGACTAAGAAAATACTGCTGATACCGAAGTAATGTAAGTAAAGCCTTAAATGCAGCGATAGCGACTGGTATCAGGCTTATTAATAGAGATACATACTCTTATAAAAATGTGTTTTAAAACGTTTGCTGGCATGTTTAATCGTTTTTTAACGTTCATTGGTGATAACACTGTAATGTTGGTATAGCCTTAAATGCAGTAAAAGCGACTGGTATCAGGCTTATTAATAGAGATACATACTCTTGTAAAAATGTGTTTAAAAACGTTTGCTGGCATGTTTAATCGTTTTTTAACATATGTTTGGTGATAAAACTTATTGGGGCCTAAGTTTTTTCCACATGGCTGGCTTAAATTTTGCATAGAAACAGTTAACTGAAGCTTCCCACTGTTGGCTGTGGCAGTTTGTTGTGTCTGTTTTTAAAAACGTCTATGTCGTTTTTTTTATCTGTTTTTTGCATTAAGGGGTTAATCATCCATTTGCAAGTGGGTGCAATGCTCTGTTACCTTATTACATGTACTGTAAAAATTTCGTTTGTTTTACTGCCTTTTGTTCACTGTTTTTCAAATTTTGACAAAATTTGTTTCTCTTAAAGGCACAGTAACGTTTTATATATTTGCTTGTTAACTTGATTTAAAGTGTTTTCCAAGCATACTAGTCTCATTATTAGTCTGTTCTAACATGTCTAACATAGAGGAAGCTCTGTGTTCATTATGTTTTAAAGCCATGGTGGAACCCCATCTTAGAATGTGTACCAGATGTACTGATTTCATGTTAAACAATAAAGATCATTTTTTGTCTTTAAAAACATCACCAGAGGATTCTGTCGTGGGGGTAGTTATGCCGACTAACTCTCCCCACGTGTCAGACCTTTTGACTCCCGCTTTAGGGACTCACGCTCAAATGGCGCCAAGTACATCAAGGGCACCCATAGCGTTTCTTTTACCAGGGGATTCTGTCGAGGGGAAAGTTATGCCGACTAACTCTCCCCACGTGTCAGACCCTTCGACTCCCGCTTCAGGGACTCACGCTCAAATGGCGCCAAGTACATCAAGGGCGCCCATAGCGTTTATTTTACAAGACATGGCAAAGGTGGTGAATAATATTCTGGCAGCAGTATTAGTCAGACTACCTGAAATTAAAGGAAAGCAGTTAGCTCTGGGGGTAGATACAGAGCATACAGACGCTTTAAGAACCATGTATGATACTACCTCACAATATGCTTAGTCTGTGGGTGATTTTTTTTGACTCAGGGAAGATGATTTAACCTGATTCTGATATTTCTACATTTAAAATTTATGCTTGAGAACCTCCACTTGTTGCTCAGGGAGGCTTTGGCTGCTCTGAATGAATGTGTACAATCGCAGGGCCAGAGAAATTGTGTAGACTGGATAAATAATATGCAGTGCCGGTGTGTACTGATGTTTTTCCAATACCTAAAGAGGTTTACTAAAAAATTTTTAATAAGGAATGGGATAGACCAGGTGTGCCGTTCTCTTCCCCTCCTATTTTTTAGAAGAATGTTTTCTAATAGTTACCACCACACGGGACTTCTGGCAGACAGTTCCTAAGGTGGAGAGAAGAGTTTCTACTCTAGCTAAGCGTACCACTACCTCTGACGAGGACAGTTGTGCTTTTTAGATCCAATGGATAAAAAATGTTTATTCAACAGGGTTTTATCCTGCAGCCCCTTGCATACATTGCTTCTGTCACTGCTGCTGCGGCGTTCTGGGTTGAGTCTCTTGATGAGGCTTTACAGTTAAGCGACTCCATTGGATGAATATATTTGACAAGCTTATGCTAGCCAATTCCTTTGTTTTCTGATGCCTTGTTCATTTGACTAGACTAACGGCTAAGAATTCTGTTTTTTACTATACTGGCGCGCAGAGCGCTATGGCTTATATCATGGTCAGCTGTCGTGACTTTAATAAATAAGCTACTTAACTTCCCTTCAAGGGGCAGACCCTATTCGGGCCTGGTTTGAAGGAGATTATTGCTTATATCACTGGAGGAAAAGGTCATGCCCTTCCTCAGGATAGGTCCAAATCAAGGGCCAAAAAAAAAAAAAAAAAGTCTAATTTTCGTGCCTTTTAAAAACTTCAGGGCAGGTGTGGCATCCTCTTCCTCTAAGGCAAAACAAGAGGGAATTTTTGCTCAGTCCAAGGCGGTCTGGAGACAATCGGACCTGGAACAAAGATAAGCAGGCCAAGGAGCCTGCTGCTGCCTCTAAGGCAGCATGAAGGAACGGACCCCTATCCGGTAACGGATCCTATAGGGGGCAGACTTTCATTCTTCGCCCAGGCGTGGGCAAGAGATGCCCAGGATCCCTAGGCATTGGAATTTATATCCCAGAGATATCTTCTGGATTTCAAAGATTCCCCCCCAAAAAAAGGGGAGATTTCGCCTTTCACAATTATCTGCAAACCAGATAAAGAAGGAGGCATTCTTACATTGTGTACGAGATCCATCCAGTTCCAAGAGAGGAACAGGGACAGAGTTTTTACTCAAATCTGTTTGTGGTTCCCAAGGAGAGGGAACCTTCAGACCTATTTTGGATCTAAAGATCTTAAACAAATTCCTCAGAATTCCGTCATTTAAGATGGAAACTATTCGTACCATCTTAACTATGATCCAGGAGAGTCAATAGAGGACTACAATGGATTTGAAGGATGCTTATCCTCACATTGTGATGCATAAAGATCACCATCGTTTTTCAGGTTTGCCTTTCTAGACAGGCATTACCAGTTTGTAGCTCTTTCCTTTGGGATATCTACAGCCCCAAGAATCTTTATGGAGGTTCTGGGGTCGCTTTGGCGGTCCTTAGACCGCGGGGCATAGAAGTGGCCCCTTATTTAGACGACATCCTGATACAGGCGTCAAACATCCAAATTGCCCAGTCTCATACGGACGTAGTACTGGCATTTCTGAGATCACATGGGTGGAAAGTGAACAAGGAAAGAGTTCTCTATCCCCAATCTCAAGGGTTTCCCTCCTAGGGACTCTGATAGATTCTGTAGAAATGAAAATTTACCTGACGGAGTCCAGGTTGTCAAAGTTTCTAAATTTCTGCCGTGTTTTTTCATCCCATCCGCGCCCTTCGGTGGCTCAGTACATGAATGAAATCGGCTTAATGGTAGCGGCAAGGGACATAGTACCGGTTGCACGTCTACATTTCAGACCGCTGCAACTATGCATGCTCAGTCAGAGGAACGGGGATTACACAGATTTGTCCCCCTGTTAAACCTGGACCAAGAGACCAGAGATTCTCTTCTCTGGTGACTATGTCGGGTCCATCTGTCCAAGGGTATGACCTTCCGCAGGTCAGATGGGACAATTGTTACAATAGATGCCAGCCTTTTAGGTTGGGATGCAGTCTGGAACTCCCTGAAGGCTCAGGGATAGTGGACTTAGGAGGAGACCCTCCTTCTAATAAATATTCTGGAACTGGGAGTGATATTCCATGCTCTTCAGACTTGGCCTCAGTTAGCAACTCTGAGGTACATCATACTCAGTCGGACAATATACACGACTGTGGCTTACATCAGCCATCAAGGGGGAACAGAAATTCCCTAGCGATGTTAGAAGTCTTACAATAATTCACTGGACAGAGACTCACTCTTGTCTATCAGCTATCCATATCCCAGGTGTTGAGAACTGGGAGGTGGATTTTCTAAGTCGTCAGACTTTTCTTCCGGGGGAGTGGGATTTCCTCTGGAGGTCAAGACCAAGCAGGAGAGGGCTTTGGTGTTTTTGACAGCGCCTGCGTAGCCACGCAGGACCTGGTATGCAGATCTGGTGGACATGTCATCCTTTCCATCACGGTCTCTGCTTCTGAGACAGGTCCCTCTACCTCAGGGTCCTTTCAACCATCTAAATAGAATCAATCTGAGATGGACTGCCTGGAGACTGAACGCTTGGTGTTATCAAAGCATGGCTTCTCCGAGTCAGTTATTGATACCTTAATACAGACATGAAAGCCTGTCTCTAGGAAAATTGAACATAGATATGGTGTAAATATCTGATTGTTATGAATCCAAGGGTTACTCATGGAGTAAAGTCTGGATTCCCAGGATATTATCTTTTCTCCAAGATGTTTTTGAGAAAAGGGTTGTCAGCTAATTCCTTAAAAGGGGACAGATTTTTACTCTGTCTATTTTTTTGCACAAGCGTCTGGCAGGTATTCTAGACGTTCAGGCATTTGGTCAGGCTTTGGTTAGATCCAAGCCTGTGTTAAAACTGTTGCTCCGCTATGGAGCTTAAACCTGATTCTTAAGGTTCTTCAAGAAGTTCCGTTTGAACCTTTTTTGTTCCATAGATATCAATCTTTATCTTGGAAAGTTCCTTTTGGGTAGCTAATTCCTCGACTTGTAGAGTCTCCAAGTTATCTGTGTTACAATGTGATTCTCCTTATCTGGTCCTTCGTACGGATAAGGTAGTCCTGCGTACCAACCTGGGTTTTTTCCTAAGGTGGTATCTAACAAGTACATCACTCAAGAGATAGTTGTTCCATGCTTGTATCCTAATCCTTCCTCAAAGAAGGAACGTCTATTACACAATATTGGACGTGGTTTGTGCTTTAAAGTTTTACTTACAAGCTACTACAGTTTTCATCAAACGTTCACCTTGTTTGTTGTCTATTCTGGACAGAGGAGAGGTCAAAAGACTTCAGCAGCCTCTCTGTCTTTTTGGTTAAAAAGCATAATTCATTTAGCTTATGAGACTGCTGGACAGCAGCCTCCTGAAGGGATTACAGCTCATTCTACTAGAGCTGTGGTTTTCACTTGGGCCTTTTTTAAATGTGGCTTCTGTTGAACAGATTTACAAGATGGAGTCTTGGTCTGCGCTTCATACTTTTCAAATTTAACAAATTTGATACCTTGCTTCTTCGGAGGCTATTTTTGGGAGAAAGGGTTTTTTACAGGCAGTGGTAACTTCCGTTTAAGTACCTGCCTTGTCCCTCCCATCATCCGTGTACTTTAGCTTTGGTATTGGTATTCCATAAGTAATGGATGATCCGTGGACTGGATACACTTAACAAGAGAAAACATAATTTATGCTTACCTGATAAATTTATTTCTCTTGTAGTGTATCCAGTCCACGGCCCGCCCTGTCACTTTAAGGCAGGTAATTTTTTCATTTGAACTACAGTCACCACTGCACCCTATGGTTTTTCCTTTCTCTGCATGTTTTCGGTCGAATGACTGAATATGGCAGTTAGGGGAGGAGCTATATAGCAGCTTTGCTGTGGGTGGACTCTTGCAGCTTCCTGTTGGGAAGGAGAATATATTCCATAAGTAATGGATGATCCGTGGACTGGATACACTACAAGAGAAATAAATTTATCAGGTAAGCATAAATTATGTTTTTTCCTCCGTTCGCTCTCCTTCCACGGGCCATTACTCGAATCAGACAGGAGAGGGTGTCTGTGAATCTTATTGCTCCTGGCATGCCCCGCAGAATTTGGTATGCGGATCTGGTGGAGATGTCATCTCTTCCACCTTGGAGACTTCTGTTAAGGGAGGACCTTCTTCTACAGGGGCCCTTCCTTCATCCAAATCTTGTTCCTCTGAAGCTGACTGCTTGGAGATTGAACACTTGATATTATCTAAGCGTGGGTTTTCTGAGTCGGTTATTGAAACTATTATTCAGCCTCGTAAGCCTGTGACTAGAAAGATTTACTATAAGATATGGCGTAAATATCTGTATTGGTGTGAATCCAGAGGGTTCTCTAGGAGTAGAGTTAGAATTCCTAGGATTTTGTCTTTTCTCCAGGTGGGTCTGGAGAAGGGTTTATCTGCTAGTACCTTGAAGGGTCAAATTTCTGCTTTATCGATTTTGTTACAAAAGCATCTGGCGGATGTGCTAGATGTTCAATCATTTTGTCAGGCCCTGGTTAGAATCGGGCCTATGTTTAAGTTTGTTACTCCTCCTTGGAGTCTTAATTTGGTTCTTAGAGTTCTTCAACAGGCTCCATTTGAGCCTATGCATTCTTTGGATATTAAGTTACTATCCTGGAAGGTTTTGTTTTTGGTTGCTATTTCTTCGGCTTGAAGATTTTCCGAGCTGCAGTGTGAATCTCCTTTCCTTATTTTTCATTCTCATAAGGTGGTACTGCGTACTGCCTTAGGTTTCCGTCCCAAAGTGGTTTTGGATAGGAATATTAATCAAGAAATTGTTGTTCCTTCTTTATGTCCTAATCCTTCTTCTCATAAGGAGCGTTTGTTGCACAATCTGTATGTGGTTCGTGTGTTGAAATATTATTTACAGGCGACTAAGGATTTTCGCCAGTCTTCTTCTTTATTTGTTGTTTTTTCTGGGAAGCGTAAGGGTCAGAAAGCTATGGCTACTTCTCTTTCTTTGTGTCTAAGGAGTGTTATTCACTTGGCATATGAGACTGCTGGACAGCAGCCTCCTGAGAAAATCACGCCTCATTCCACATGGGCTGCTTCTTCTTCTTGGGCCTTCAAAAATGGAGCTTCTGTGGAACAGATTTGCAAGGTTGCCACTTGCTAGGATGGGGAGCTGTCTGGGGCTCGTTGAAGGCTCAGGGTCTATGGACTCGGGAGGATACGGTTCTTCCCATAAATATCCTAGAATCTTCAATGCGCTTCTGGCATGGCCTCAGTTAGCTTCAGCCCAGTTTATCAGATATCAGTTGGACAACATAATGTCTGTGGCTTACATCAATCATCAGGGAGGAACTTGGAGTTCCTTGGCCATGACAGAGGTTGCCAAGATTATTCAGTGGGCAGAGGCTCACAACTGCTGTCTGTCTGCGATCCATATTCCAGGGGTGGACAATTGGGAAGCGGATTTTCTGAGCAGACAGATGTTTCATCCGGGGGAGTGGGAGCTTCACCCAGAGGTGTTTTCCAGCCGGAGCTGGATCTCATGGCATCTCATCAGAATGCCAAGCTTCCGAGGTATGGGTCGAGGTCAAGGGATCCTCAGGCTGTGCCTATAGATACTCTGGCAGTTTCTTGGAATTTCCTCAATCCAAATCTCGTTCCTCTGAAGCTGACTGCTTGGAGATTGAACGCTTGATATTATCTAAGTGTGGGTTTTCTGAGTCGGTTATTGAAACTATGATTCAGGCTCGTAAGCCTGTGACTAGAAAGATTTACTATAAGATATGGCGTAAATATCTGTATTGGTGTGAATCCAGAGGGTTCTCTAGGAGTAGAGTTAGAATTTCTAGGATTTTGTCTTTTCTCCAGGTGGGTCTGGAGAAGGGTTTATCTGCTAGTACCTTGAAGGGTCAAATTTCTGCTTTATTGATTTTGTTACAAAAGCGTCTGGCGGATGTGCCAGATGTTCAATCGTTTTGTCAGGCCCTGGTTAGAATCCGGCCTATGTTTAAGGTTGCCACTTTGTTATCTTTACACACTTTTTCAAAATTTTACAAATTTGATACTTTTGCTTCGGCTGAGGCTTATTTTGGGAGAAAGGTTATTCAAGCAGTGGTGTCTTCTGTTTATATTCTTTCAGCATACAGATAGGAGGGAATGGAACAAAATCCTCCTAGCTAGATAGAACTAACGGCTAGTGCGTTTCAGCTTTATGCCATACTCCAAGCCATATAAAAAACACTGCAGTAGTGCCCTTTTAAAAATATACTCTAACTAGTTAATTGGTCAAAATTCCTACCACACAGATTACGCTTATAATTAACTATTTCTAGTCCTCTGGTGTGAGCCTTCTCCCTAATGAATTTGCACTTGTGTATGGGGAATTTTCTCTACATGTTTCTAAATAAATTCCCTAAATTTACTTATCAAATTCTTGACATATTTACATTAATCCTAGTTAACCCTACCCTTAACTGGAGAAAAAATACATATAGTTAAATACTATGTTTTCATTTTATATGTTTAAAGGCTCTTCTTATATCCTTATCTATAATTTGTTAGTTTTTGATACTGGGGCCCTTATTGCTAATTTAAACCTCCTATTCAATTCAATCCCAAGAACCAAAAGTTTATAATAGTTTGAGGCAGGGCCGCCATTAGGGGGTGACAGGGGTGACTCCTGTCAGGGGCCAGGGGGGCTCCATGAGGCAAGAACTAAAAAAAAAAAATTTTTTTTTTTTTTTTTTTTTTACATTTTGGTAGCCACCAGTGGGTACTACAGCAGAGTTCTAAATGAGCATGTGAAATGTTATTACAAGGAGTAAAGTATTAGCATTTGAGAGGATTTCTGAGTGTGCACTAAACCACTATGCAGTGTGAGACAGACTTGGCACTTTGTACAGTGTGTGCCTAAGTCAGACGGCAGATCACTTTCATTTGCAGATGAGGTAGGACTTACTTAGCAAATTTTTTATTTCTTTTTGCAATTTCGGATTGTAACTTCAGTGTGGTAGTAGTTTTATGGTGGGGTCAGGGGTCCATAAAAACACTTTTTTTAGCAGCAGTGTATTTATGATTATTTGACAATGCTGTAGAAATTCTATAGTTAAAACATCTACATAAAATGTTATACTCTCAGACTAAGATTGCTCAGTGTTTGAAATGAGACAGGTTAACTTAAAACTGTTCAGTTTACACTACAGCTGACTTAATTTTGAAATACATACCAACAAGTCTAAATCCTGCATTTAACCAGATCTAATGGTATGAGTACCACAGCTTATGGTTCCACCAAGACCATATAGAGTACAGCATTTTCAAAATCCATAAGTACAACTGACAGATGGGAACATTTGTACACTATGCTTGAAGTGCTGCTCTTGGTTGGGGAAAATGGGGAAAAAGCAAACAAACATATGTCAACCTTTTAAAAGTACTTTTCTTCATCTAGCCATCTACCCAGATCATTAATGTACAATTTTGAATTCACAGAATTATTTTTGTTTGCACATTTACAAATATGATTCTTTAAAAAGTGATCTCTTAATTTCTGCAATTGTTTTTTATCATGCATGTCACACACTGTTGATTTAGGGGATGCAAGGTGCATAAATGTTTCCTCCTGTGAGTGTTTCTGTGGGTGTCTGTGTTTATGTCTTTGTGCTTTTGTTTGTGTCTCTATGAGTGTGTATGTATTTTTCTGTGGGTCTCTCTGTGAAGGTGGGTGTGTATGTCTTTGTGCATTTTCTGTGGATGTCTGTGAGGGTGTGTGCATATGTCTTTGAGCTTTTTCTATGGGTGTCCCTGTGAGGGTGTGTGTATGTTTGTCTTTGTGTATTTTCTCTGGATGCCTCTGTGAGGGTGGGTGTGTATGTCTGTGTTTTCTGTGGATGTCTCTGTGAGGGTGTGTGTTTTCTGTGAGTGTCTCTGTGAGGGTGTGTGTATGTCTTTGTGTGTTTTCTGTGGATGTCTCAGTGAGGGTGTGTGTATGTATGTCTTTCTGTGTTTTATGTGGTTGTCTCTCTGTGTGTGTATGTTTTTGTATGTTTTCTGTGGGTGTCTCTGTGTGTGTGTGTATGTCTTTGTGTGTTTTCTGAAGCTGTCTCTGTCGGTGTTTCCTTGGGTGTATGTGCAAGTTTAAGTGTGTGTGTGTCCATTTTCTGTTCCTTTTTAGGACATTTTGACCTTACTACTGATTATTCACATCTTTCTACAGACTTTGAGACTAACAAGACCTTTAGGGGATGCAAGGTGCATAAATGTTTCCTCCTGTGAGTGTTTCTGTGGGTGTCTGTGTTTATGTCTTTGTGCTTTTGTTTGTGTCTCTATGAGTGTGTATGTATTTTTCTGTGGGTCTCTCTGTGAGGGTGGGTGTGTATGTCTTTGTGCATTTTCTGTGGATGTCTGTGAGGTTTGTGCATATGTCTTTGAGCATTTTCTATGGGTGTCCCTGTGAGGGTGTGTGTATGTTTGTCTTTGTGTATTTTCTCTGGATGCCTCTGTGAGGGTGGGTGTGTATGTCTGTGTTTTCTGTGGATGTTTCTGTGAGGGTGTGTGTTTTCTGTGAGTGTCTCTGTGAGGGTGTGTGTATGTCTTTGTGTGTTTTCTGTGGATGTCTCAGTGAGGGTGTGTGTATGTATGTCTTTCTGTGTTTTATGTGGTTGTCTCTCTGTGTGTGTATGTTTTTGTATGTTTTCTGTGGGTGTCTCTGTGTGTGTGTGTATGTCTTTGTGTGTTTTCTGAAGCTATCTCTGTCGGTGTTTCCTTGGGTGTATGTGCAAGTTTAAGTGTGTGTGTGTCCATTTTCTGTTCCTTTTTAGGACATTTTGACCTTACTACTGATTATTCACATCTTTCTACAGACTTTGAGACTAACGAGACCTTTCCGGAAGTCACCAATCCACCATTTAACCTTTAAATTATTGTTTAGGCAGTTCAGGGCCGTTCCTTTCAGCCACTGCATGCTGTTGGCATCATTTAGTTGGCATCTTCCTTTACAAAAAGATAATCAGAACTCCATATTTTGTTTCCTAAATCTCCTTTTTTACAAAACTGTAGTTTACCTCATTACTTGTCAGGTCAATGTAAACAAGTGCTGGGTGTCTGTGTCTGAGTCTTTTTCTTTGCGTGTCTGCTAGGGTGTCTATAAGTGAATCCTTATGTGTGAGTGTGTGTGTTTCAGTGTATGAGTGTGTCTGTGTGTATGTTACTACCTTTACAACATTTCCAAGTTTAAATAGACACTTAAGAATAAAGTGCATATACGTTTTAGTCACTTGGTCAAAAATTGCACATGTCAAAGGAGAGGGGGGGCCTGATCAATGGTTAAGTCAGGGCCCCCAAAATTTCTAGTGGCGGCCCTGGTTTGAGGTATTGCTACCCTTTGTTCTAATAAAGTTTAGATACAATTGTATCACCAGAAATTAATCAGGTCATACTGAGAATTCAATCCCCCCCGGAACTCTAGTTTTAAGGCGAAAGATCCAATAGATCTCCCTTTTTGCTAGCATAGCAGCTCTGTTGCCACCTCATCTTTTGTTTTTTACTTGCTCAATAATAGTCCAGCTGAAACTGTCTTTGTGTGAAATGTTTGATTAGTAGGGTCGTTAGTGTTCCCTGTTTGATGTCTAGCAAATGTTCCTTCATTCTGGTCCTAGCCTCTCTTGTGGTTAGACCTGTATATTGTAGTCGACAGACTGAGCAAGTAATGAGGTATATTACATAAGTAGAGCGGCATTTCAAATAATTCTTTTTGGAGAAGATTTCTCCTGTTATTGAGGACTGGAACGGGTCTCTCTTGGTTACCTTTTCACAGACTTTACAGGCTGCAAAATTGCACTTATATGTGCCATTTAATCTTAACCACGAGGAACCACTTTCACTCACATTAGACCTTAACTCTGTAGGTACTAACATATTGCCTATTGATATGTTCCTTCGATATGCAAATTTACAGCCACTTTTCACCACTTCCATTAGACCATCATCTGCTGCCAACATCGTGAAATGAGATTTAAAAATAAGGCCCTGTTGCTCCAAAGTCTGTCTAGGGGCTCTCTTATTAGTACTATTCTTCTTAGTCTTAAGCAGATCCTCTCGCTGAATTTTATTTACTACCTTTCTGGTTTGTTCTATTACCTTCTTTGAGTAGCCTCGTTCTCTCAACTTTTTCGAGACGTTATCTGCATCCTGTTGGTATATCTTCTCATTCGAACAATTACGCTTTAAACAAAAATATTGCCCTTTGGCCACAGCTTTGAAAACTGATCCTGGATGGCAACTCCTTGCGTGTAATAAGGAGTTGCCTGAGATTGACTTATAGAAGACTTTAGTCTCTATTTTCTCCCCATGTATACCTTTTAATGTGACATCTAAAAAATTAACCTCCTGTTTATCTGACTCCCAGGTAAAGCTAATACCTACAGGGACCTTGCGTCGACCGCTAGCCACGTGAAGTTCCTGTCCCACTTTACCGTTGAGAGAAGGTTGAGTACATGTTTTGTGTCCTTTAGATGGCTTCTAAGAGTGCTCACAATTGGCTGTAGGATAAAGTCCAACAAGTGTATGTCTTGCAGCGCCACAATAAATACCATACAGGCTATACCTCAAAAAGGCGGAGTCACAAGGATTCATAATTTGCAAGGTCACATTTTTTTAGGGCATTTTTTAGGCCTTTTTTTAGGACACATTTTTAGGGCACATTTTTAGGTGTACACCTCATTTTTGCATTTTTTCTTTTTTTCACATGGATTGTTGATCACAACTTTTTATATTTTTATTTTTTATGATATTTTGGAGTTTTTAACATATTAATTTTTCTTTTTATTGATCACTTTAAGTAAGTAATTTATAAGCTTTGGATCACCACCCACCAACATCTCAATTTTTGGACATTTAATAGGACTTCAATAGGGTTTGATTATCAGTTACGTATCAGTGATACACCAAGAATAAGACTTCTGTGAAATACCCACTATAGAGTTTTGCCTAAAGCTCATCCTACATATACCTTCATTATCCTGGTTTTTATTTTTATATATATATATATACATATATATATATATATATATATATATATATATATATATATATATATATATATAAATATATATATATATATATATTATCATATATTATTCTTTTTTATTGATTGTGCATTGAATTAAAATTAATTGTTATATTTTATCTACTGATTTATGATTTTATTATTTATAAGTTTTTTAACATATTTATATTCATACATTTATTTATTTGGATATCACTAATATTCTAACTAGTCGTGGACACCATCTTTAGCCACACAACCCCCATTAGGGGCAGTGTAGCGCTGTATCTTGGCATTCTATTCTATGTAGGATAAAGTCCAGCCATTCTGTGAGATGCTTGAAAAGAGAGCCGATACCACTCACGATCGGCCTCCCTTTGACCTCTATCAAGGACTTATGGACCTTGGGTAGATGATTGAAGACTGGGGTAACTGGATTATCTACCAATAGATATATTTTAGTATTTTCATCTATATACCCAAGGTCCATGCCATCATCCACGAGATTTTCCAATTGTCTTTGGAAACGACTGGTAGTATCCTTTTTTAACACTGTGTAGTCATCCTCTACATGTAGCAGCCTATATACCTCAGCTATTGGGATAGCATGTGCTGTACACAACTTTGTCTTTTGACTTTATATGCCTCAGCTACAAAGTCTTTTCTATTGAGGAGTACCAGAGCTCCGCCCTTATCCGCTGAGCGGATTATCAGGTCCTGATTCTTTTTAAGATTGCCAAGAGCTTCCCTTTCCTTTTTGGTTATATTCTGCCCCTGTGTAAGGTTTGTCCTATAGTACAGCTCTGTTAAATCTTTTTACACTCTCTCCTGGAAACCCTCCAGTATCTTCCCTTTATTTTGAATGGGATAAAATCTTGATTTACATTTGAATGAGGGTACCACTACCTCTCTCTCCTCTTCCAATGTGGATTCATACTGGAGGGACTCCAAGGCAAGGACACTACAGATATCTCGTAAGTCCTGTGTCGTGGTCTCTAAATATGATATAACTGTATCACCCTCTGAATTATGATGGCCTGTTGGACCAGATGTCTGATCTTTATCGTTATAGAACTTTCTAAAAGTCAGGTTATGTATCAACTTATGTATATCTAATAGGGTATTGAATAGATCAAAATTTGCAGAAGGAACAAAAGACAAACCCAGACTCAGAACTTTAGTCTTAACTTGACTCAAAGTATGGTCCGAGAGATTAATCACATCTCATTTCTGTATCTGGATGTCCCTCTCCCTCTCATGAGGGGATATCAACTGTCCTGCTTCTGGAACTGCTGTCTGTGGCTGCATTCTCGACCACCTCGACCCCCCCCCCCTTTGGATGTACCTGGGGGGATGGAAAAATTCTGTTCCAGTTGTGCTTGTTCTTCGGCATTTGACCCATTACCCCGGTTGGTATTCGTGTATTCAGCTGTTTGGTATTTCGAATAGGAGAAAGCACCTTGATTCTTGAGGATGGGTGGCAACCTATTAGGTCCTTCCTTAGGTCTCACCACTTGCATTTTCCCCTGTAGTTATATTTGTGTAGTTATATTTCTCTAGTGGTGTCTCTTCCAATATTGAATGGTGCCAACTCTTCCCCACCAGAGGCCCTCATCCATGCCCTCATCCATCACTTTGGCTTCATTTCATAAAAATTGACATGTTTGTTCTTCTGTTCGTGGGTACTCATATTAGCATTAGTGCTGTTATTGCTTCTCCCCCTTCCTCATGATCTCCAATTAGGTTTTCCTTTGAATTCTCCTTTCCATTAAAAAGCATTCCTTCCTATTCCAAACATAGACTGTACCTTGTTCATAGTCCTTGAATGTATTTTGCTTGATTTCAAGTAGCAATGCTTTTGCCACCGATAAGGTTTTCTGTAAGATGCATCAAATTTGGGTTCCTCACTTCTTTTATTTAGCTCTTCTTGTATCAATGTAATTTTATTGGTAATATCACCTAATGCTTTTGTTTTATATTCAATAACTAGCAAAATTAATTTCAGGGAACACTCAGTCAGATTGTTGTTCCACAGCTCTATAAATCTTTTGTCATCGGTGACAAAGGTAGGGAATTTATCTTTAAACCCCTAGGGATTATCCCTAACCCATGGTACTTGCTAAGGGTCCAAATGTCCCATTTAATTTTGTCCTCTTTCTTTAATAGAAAGTCCATTTCTTTAAACAGGGACACCAGGGAATAATTAGTATGATCTGTATTGAATATTCTCTCACAATACCAGGAAAGTAGATCTCTTTCTCTGGCTGTGCATATTGAAACATAATTTGGTGGAATATGGGATGTTTCTTCCCTCTCTTCCTCTGTATGCAATTTTTTGCTCTAGATGGCTGCTTTCTGTAAGAATGGAGATCCCCCTGTATACCCGGGATCTGGCCACTGATCCCAGCGGTTACCGCTTAAAACAAAATTAAGAAAATCTACTTTCCAGGGATTGTGAGAGAATATTCAATACAAATCGTACTAATTATTCCCTGGGACATTTGGACCCTTAGAAAATTCCATGAGTTAAGGATAATCCCTAGGGGTTTGAGGATAAATAAATTCCCTACCTTTGTCACCGATGACAAAAGATTTATAGAGCTGTGGAACAACAATCTGACTGAGTGTTCCCTGAAATTAATTTTGCTAGTAATTTTGCCTTGGAGTCCCTCCAGTATGAATCCACATTGGAAGAGGAGAGAGAGGTAGTGGAACCCATATTCAAATATAAATCAAGATTTTATCCCATCCAAAATAGAGGGAAGATACTGGAGGGTTTCCAGGAGAGAGTGGAAAAAGATTTAACAGAGCTGTACTACAGGGAGTGCAGAATTATTAGGCAAGTTGTATTTTTGAGGATTAATTTTATTATTGAACAACAACCATGTTCTCAATGAACCCAAAAAACTCATTAATATCAAAGCTGAATAGTTTTGGAAGTAGTTTTTAGTTTGTTTTTAGTTATAGCTATTTTAGGGGGATATCTGTGTGTGCAGGTGACTATTACTGTGCATAATTATTAGGCAACTTAACAAAAAACAAATATATACCCATTTCAATTATTTATTTTTACCAGTGAAACCAATATAACATCTCAACATTCACAAATATACATTTCTGACATTCAAAAACAAATCAGTGACCAATATAGCCACCTTTCTTTGCAAGGACACTCAAAAGCCTGCCATCCATGGATTCTGTCAGTGTTTTGATCTGTTCACCATCAACATTGCGTGCAGCAGCAACCACAGCCTCCCAGACACTGTTCAGAGAGGTGTACTGTTTTCCCTCCTTGTAAATCTCACATTTGATGATGGACCACAGGTTCTCAATGGGGTTCAGATCAGGTGAACAAGGAGGCCATGTCATTAGATTTTCTTCTTTTATACCCTTTCTTGCCAGCCACGCTGTGGAGTACTTGGACGCGTGTGATGGAGCATTGTCCTGCATGAAAATCATGTTTTTCTTGAAGGATGCAGAGTTCTTCCTGTACCACTGCTTGAAGAAGGTGTCTTCCAGAAACTGGCAGTAGGACTGGGAGTTGAGCTTGACTCCATCCTCAACCCGAAAAGGCCCCACAAGCTCATCTTTGATGATACCAGCCCAAACCAGTACTCCACCTCCACCTTGCTGGCGTCTGAGTCGGACTGGAGCTCTCTGCCCTTTACCAATCCAGCCACGGGCCCATCCATCTGGCCCATCAAGACTCACTCTCATTTCATCAGTCCATAAAACCTTAGAAAAATCAGTTTTGAGATATTTCTTGGCCCAGTCTTGATGTTTCAGCTTGTGTGTCTTGTTCAGTGGTGGTCGTCTTTCAGCCTTTCTTACCTTGGCCATGTCTCTGAGTATTGCACACCTTGTGCTTTTGGGCACTCCAGTGATGTTGCAGCTCTGAAATATGGCCAAACTGGTGGCAAGTGGCATCTTGGCAGCTGCACGCTTGACTTTTCTCAGTTCATGCGCAGTTATTTTGCGCCTTGGTTTTTCCACACGCTTCTTGCGACCCTGTTGACTATTTTGAATGAAACGCTTGATTGTTCGATGATCACGCTTCAGAAGTTTTGCAATTTTAAGAGTGCTGCATCCCTCTGCAAGATATCTCACTATTTTTTACTTTTCTGAGCCTGTCAAGTCCTTCTTTTGACCCATTTTGCCAAAGGAAAGGAAGTTGCCTAATAATTATGCACACCTGATATAGGGTGTTGATGTCATTAGACCACACCCCTTCTCATTACAGAGATGCACATCACCTAATATGCTTAATTGGTAGTAGGCTTTCGAGCCTATACAGCTTGGAGTAAGACAACATGCATAAAGAGGATGATGTGGTCAAAATACTAATTTGCCTAATAATTCTGCACTCCCTGTATAGGACGAACCTTACACAGGGGCACAATATAACCAAAAAGGAAAGGGAAGATCTTGGCAATGTTAAAAAGAATCAGGACCTGATAATCCGCTCAGCGGATAAGGGCGGCGCTGTGGTACTCCGCAATAGAAAATAATTTGTAGCTGATGAATATATGCAGCTACATGTAGAGGATGACTACACAGTGTTAAAACAGGATCCTACCAGTCATTTCCAAAGACAATTAGAAAATCTGGTGGATGATGGCATGGACCTTGGGTATATAGATGAAAAGACTAAAAATATATCTATTGGTTACCCCAGTCTTTAATCATCTACCCAAGGTCCATAAGTCCTTGATAGGGGTCAATGGGAGGCCGATCGTGAGTGGTATAGGCTTTCTTTTGGAGGATCTCTCAGAATGGCTGGACTTTATCCTACAGATAATTGTGAGCACTCTTAGAAGCCATCTAAAGGACACAAAGCATGTACTCAACCTTCTCTCAACAGTAATGTGGGACAGGAACTTCATGTGGCTAACGGTCGACGTGAGGTCCCTGTACTCTAGTATTCCACATGCAAAGGGCTTACAAGCCTTAATGTTCTTTCTCAACAGACGTTTTGGAGAGAACAAGAATTATATGGATTACCTTTTGAGAGTGGCAGAGTTTCTCCTGACCAATAATTTCTTCAAATTTGAGGGGGTTCACTATCTCCAGAGGCGTGGAACCGCTATGGGGGTAAAATTTGCCCCCTCCTATGCCAACCTTTTTATGGGTTGGTGGGAGCTGTTTCACGTATATGGGGATGGGAACCCTCACGAGCGAGAAATTGTGTGGTACAGGGAATATATTGATGACCTCCTGTTTATCTGGAAAGGTGATGAGAAAAGCTTACTGGAATTTGTCCAGGGCCTAAACATCAACGATGTAGGTATTAGCTTTACCTGTCAGATAAACAGGAGGTTAATCTTTTGGACGTCACATTAAAAGGTATCCATGGGGAGAAAATAGAGACTAAAGTCTTCTATAAGCCAATCTCAGGCAACTCCTTATCACATGCAAGGAGTTGCCATCCAGGATCAGTTTTCAAAGCTGTGGCCAAAGGGCAATTTATTCATTTAAAGCCTAATTGCTCGAATGAGAAGATATACCAACAGGAGGCAGATAACTTCTCGAAAAAGTTGAGAGAACGAGGCTACTCATTGAAGGTAATAGAACAAACCAGAAAGGTGATAAAATTCAGTGAGAGGATCTGCTTAAGAATAAGAAGAATAGTACTAATCAGAGAGCCCCTAGACAGACTTTGGAGAAAAGGAGCAACATTGGGCCTTATTTTTAACTGATTATTCGAATCAATATGAGGAAATATGCAGGATAGGGAAATCTCATTTCACGATGTTGGCAGCAGATAATGGCCTAATGGAAGTGGGGAAAAGTAGCTGTAAATTTGCATGTCAAAGGAACATATCAATAGGCAATATGTTAGCAACTACAGAGTTAAGGTCTAATGTGATTGAAAGTGGTTCCTCATGGGTAAGATTAAATGGTACGTATAAGTGCAATTTTACAGCCTGTAAAGCCTGTGAAAAGGTAACCACGGGAGACCAGTTCCAGTCCACATTAACAGGAGAAATCTTCTCCAAAAATAATTGCTTGAATTGCCGCTCTACTTATGAAATATACCTCATCACTTGCTCAGTCTGTCGACTACAATATACAGGTCTAACCACAAGAGAGGCTAGGACCAGAATGAAGGAGCATTTGCTAGATATCAAACAGGGAACAGTAACAACCCCACTAATCAAACAGTTCACACGAATACATAACAAGAGAACAGACCGTTTCAGCTGGACTATTATTGAGCAATGAAAAAACAAAAGTAGGGGTGGCAATAGAGCTGCTATGTTAGCAAAAAGGGATATCTATTGGATCTTTCACTAGAGTTCCGGGGGGACTGAATTCTCAGTATGACCTGATTAATTTCTGGTGATACAATTGCATCTAAACTTTATTAGAACAAAGGGTAGCAAAACCTCAGACTATAATAAACTTTTGGTTCTTGGGACAATGATTCTCCAATATGAATTGAATAGGAGGTTTAAATTAGCAATAAGGGCCCCAGTATCAAAAACTAACAAATTATAGATAAGGATATAAGAAGAGTCTTTTAGCATATAAAATGAATACATAGTATTTAACTATATGTATTTTTTTTTCAGTTAAGGGTAGGGTTAACTAGGATTACTGTAAATATATCAAGCATTTGATGATAAGTAAATTTAGGGAATTTATTTAGAAACATGTAGAGAAAATTCCCCATATAATAGTAAGGTTAGGGAACCTAAGGGGGTTTGTGACATTGAAGTCAAGTGTAGAATTATACACTAGTTAAATCAAATAGCAAATATATTTATTTTACACTTTTATTAACAAATATGCTTGAAACAGACGTTACCAGGGGGGGAATAAAGTAAATCCAGGGTTAAGCAACCTCTGAACTAATTGTAAGATTACAAAATCTAGAAACCCCCACCGGTAATTAGACAAATAAAATAGGGATGTTTATAGAAGGCTAATAAAGAATGGGATAAGTCACTTCCATACTTCAAATAAATAATAGCCAAATTCTATAGCATCCAAACTTAAAAATAAGGGCTAGTGGACAGGGTGTTGCGTGTCTAATCAGTAAGTCATACAGGGTAGGGAAGTTAGCATAAAGGTAATTCCATACACACAAGGTAGGTACTTTTAGACAGGCATACAAATGTTCAAGCTATGCGCTCAAAGGCGTCCTTTGAGCGCATAGCTTGAACATTTGTATGCCTGTCTAAAAGTACCTACCTTGTGTGTATGGAATTACCTTTATGCTAACTTCCCTACCCTGTATGACTTACTGATTAGACACGCAACACCCTGTCCACTAGCCCTTATTTTTAAGTTTGGATGCTATAGAATTTGGCTATTATTTATTTGAAGTATGGAAGTGACTTATCCAATTCTTTATTAGCCTTCTATAAACATCCCTATTTTATTTGTCTAATTACCGGTGGGGGTTTCTAGATTTTGTAATCTTACAATTAGTTCAGAGGTTGCTTAACCCTGGATTTACTTTATTCCCCCCCTGGTAACGTCTGTTTCAAGCATATTTGTTAATAAAAGTGTAAAATAAATATATTTGCTATTTGAAAATTCCCCATATACAAGTGCAAGTTCATTAGGGAGTAAGCTCACACCAGAGGACTAGAAATAGTTAATTATAAGCGTGATCTGTGTGGTAGGAATTTTGACCAATCAACTAGCTAGAGTATATTTTTAAAAGGGCACTTCTGTAGTGTTTTTTATATGACTTGGAGTACGGCATAAAGCCGAAACACGTCAGTCATTAGTTCTATCTAGCTAGAAGGATTTTGTTCCGTTCCCTTCTATCTGTATGCTGAAAGAATATGAGGTTTTAACTTCCTCAATAAAAAGTGGTTTTAAATGATCCGGTCCTCCTTGTTCTTCCTTTGTTCATTTGGATACATGTTAATGGGGCCATACAGTGAAGCACAGATCGCACTATTGAATTGCTCAAGGTAAATTTGGTTGGCTGCTTCTGCACACACCCACGTATCCATCAATTGACGTCCAAAACCGGCCTCCAGACAAGGATACATCACACACTGCACATTGAGGAAATGTCTCCGTGGTGAGAACCTCGTAGGAGCCGACAACCTGCACGTCTGACTTTTGTAGTCGAAGTAAAGGGGTAAGATTGTTCCAAACATATCATTGGTACTTTCTATGAAATACTATAACGTGTACAGAGGGCTATATACACGGACACAAGTTATATGTGATACCCGGAGGAGAATGAACTTTGCCGTTACCAGCCTGAACTGAGTTATTGCTTGCTAGTCTGTAGCTACGTTTTATATTGGGAACATGGTGTATCTTTTATATGAATGGGACTTTCTTTCTGTGAAGTATTGAGGGTCACTGATTCACTATGTTCACTGAAGCTTATTGAGACTTATTGAAGCATAAGTGCTGAACGATATTGAGTTTATGAAATTAGCTGTGTACTTGGAAAAATCGTTATGAACATTGTAAACGCAATATAAGACTGACGGTTCACTCAAAATAATGGCAGTGAGTTGCTTGACCCTCATTACAGACTAGGGGCAGGTGGGGGTGTTAAGTCAAATGTTATACTGTATATTTATATAGACGAATGATAAAATAATTATTTTCTTCATTTTGCCTTCTGTTTAGGTTAACTGTCTTGTCCCTCCCTTATTATCTGTGTCCTCTGGCTTGAGTATTGGTTCCCAACAGTAATTATGATGATCCGTGGACTCACCCTGTCATTAGAAAGATAAGAAAATTTATGCTTACCTGATAAATTTATTTATTTCTTGACACGGTGAGTCCACCCTGTATTTTTCAGTCAGTTTATTTTCTATAAACCTCAGGCACCTCTGCACCTTATGTTACTTCCTTTCTCCTTTCCCTTTGGTCGAATGACTGGGGTTTGTGGGTAGGGAAGTGATATTTATCAGTTTTGCTGTGGTGCTCTTTGCATCCTCCTGCTGGTCAGGAGTGACATTCCCAACAGTAATTATGATGATCTGAGGACTCACCGTGTCAAGAAATATATTTGTCAGGTAAGCATATTTTTTATTATTATTATAATATTTGATATAGCTCCTTAAAATGAAAGGATGATAATCATATGGCACGATACTTTGTTAGAATGCTGGAATATGGATGTGGATTGGATGTTTTGAAATTATTGAAATGATTAGTGTCATTTCCTGGTTCAATGTTTGTTTTTGCAAACACCTGTTTTTTGTTATATGATCTGTAGGTATCATGTGACCAACCTGGGTTTTCCTGTTACTTTTTGATTGGCTGGCTATGCTGATAAATACCTGAAATTGAGGCTTGCAATTTGCCTTTGTATGCGAAACGTGTGTTTACTGGTCCAATAAATTGCAAGCTCAATCCTATTGGCTGATTGGATCAGCCAATAGGATTGAAGCTCAATCCTATTGGCTGATTGCATCAGCCAATAGGATTTTTTCACCTTTAATTCCGATTTGCTGATAGAATTCTATCAGCCAATCGGAATGCAAGGGACGACATATTGGATGACGTCATTTAAAGGAACCTTCATTTGTGAAGAAGATTTCGATTGAAGAGGATGCTCCGTGCAGGATGTCTTGAAGATGGACCCACTCCGCTCTGGATGGATGAAGATAGGAGATGCCGTCTGGATGAAGACTTCTGCCGGCTTGGATGAAGACTTCTCCCGGCGTCGTTGAGGACTTCTTGCCGCTTGGATGAAGACTTCTCCTGGCTTCTTTGTGGATGGATGTCCGGTCTTCAAAACTGTAAGTGGATCTTCGGGGGTTAGTGTTAGGTTTTTTAAGGGTTTATTGGGTGGGTTTTATTTTTAGGTTAGGGTTTGGGCAGAAAAAGAGCTAAATGCCCTTTTAAGGGCAATGCCCATCCAAATTCCCTTTTCAGGGCAATGGGGAGCTTAGGTTTTTTTAGTTAGGATTATATTTGGGGGGTTGGTTGTGTGGGTGGTGGGTTTTACTGTTGGGGGGGTTGTTGGTATTTTTTTTTACAGGTAAAAGAGCTGATTTCTTTGGGGCAATGCCCCACAAAAGGCCCTTTTAAGGGCTATTGGTAGTTTAGTTTAGGCTAGGGTTTTTTATATTGGGGGGGCTGTTTTTATTTTGATATGGCTATTAGATTAATTAGGTGTAATTCGTTTAAATATCTGATCATTTATTTTTTATTTTGTGTAATTTAGTGGGGGGGGTTTTGTAATGTAGGTAATTGTATTTAATTTATGTAATTTATTTAATTGTTGTGTAAGGTTAGGTGTTAGTGTAACTCAGGTTAGGTTTTATTTTACAGGTAAATTTGTATTTATTTTAGCTAGGTAGTTAGTAAATAGTTAATAACTATTTAGTAACTATTCTACCTAGTTAAAATAAATACAAACTTGCCTGTAAAATAAAAATAAACCCTAAGCTAGCTACAATGTAACTATTAGTTATATTGTAGCTAGCTTAGGGTTTATTTTATAGGTATTTAGTTTTAAATAGGAATTATTTAGTTAATGATAGGAATTTTTATTTAGATTTATTTGAATTATATTTAAGTTAGTGGGTGTTAGGGTTAGGGTTAGACTTAGGTTTAGTGGTTAATAAATTTAGTATAGTGGCAGCGACGTTGGGGGCGGCAGATTAGGGGTTAATAAATGTAGGTAGGTGGCGGCGATGTTAGGGGCGGCAGATTAGGGGTTAATAATATTTAACTAGTGTTTGCGATGCTGGAGTATGGCGGTTTAGGGGTTAATATGTTTATTATAGTGGCGGTGACATTGGGGCCGGCAGATTAGGGGTTAATAAGTGTAGGTAGGTTGCGGCAACATTAGGGGTGGGAGATTATGGGTTAATAAATATAATGTAGGTGTCGGCGATGTTGGGGGCAGCAGAATAGGGGTTAATAAGTATAATGTAGGTGTCGGTGACGTCGGGCGGCAGTTTAGGGGTTAATAAGTGTAAGATTAGGGGTGTTTAGACTCGGGGTTCTTGTTAGGGTGTTAGGTGTAAACATAAATTTAGTTTCCCCATAGGAATCAATGGGATTGCGGTACAGAGCTTTACGCTGCTTTATTGCAGGTGTAAGGCTTTTTTTTCAGCCGGCTCTCCCCATTGATGTCTATTGGGATATCGTGCACGAGCACGTAAAACCAGCTCACCACAGCTTTCAGCAGCGCTGGTATTGGAGTACGGTATGGAGCTCAATTTTGCTCTACGCTCACTTCTTGCCTAATAATGCCGGGTTTATGAAAACCTGTAATACCAGCAGTGTAGGAAAGTGAGCGGTGACAATAACGTGCAAGTTAGCACCACATCCCTCTTACCACAAAACTTGTAATCTAACCGTAAGCTAGGTAAAAACCAAGGTTAGTGTTAAGTGGTACAGTGTACACTTTTGGTCTATGTTATAGTGGAGGGTTTCTTCGACTTGCTATGTAGGCCGCTCTCAGTTTGCACAACTTAAAGGGTCATGATACCCAATTTTTTTCTTTCATGATTTATAAAGAGCATGTCATTTTAAACAACTTTCTAATTTACTTCTATTATCTAATTTGCTACATTCTCTTGATATCACTTGCTGAAAAGCATATCTAGATATGCTCAGTAGCTGCTGATTGGTTGCTGCACATAAAGGCCTTGTGTGATTGGCTCACACATGTACATTGCTATTTCTTCAACAAAGGATATCTAAAGAATTGAGCAAATTAGATAATAGAAGTAAACTGGAAAGTTGTTTAAAATTGCATGCCCTATCTGAATCATGAAAGTTTAATTTTGAATAGACTGTCCCTTTAAGTATAGATGGGCGGAATCTCTAGGGGCCAACTTCTTTATAGAATATGATAAATAGAAAGAGACTAGGGTAAACAAAACATTGCAACATTGGAGTCAGTGGATTCTGGCACCCCTCTTTACCATGTTCAGTGACCACATTGCTCCCCCTATCAAAATAATAATAGTATCTGACTACCTAGGTATGGGTTAGATAGGGATATTTGAGTACCCAATAATTGGATATATATAAGGTATTTTACTAAGGTGACCTACATATCTACACGTATAAGAAAACTAAACTTAAATCTTATAGGGCTAAATACACCAACTCTGTAAGGACCAATCTGTACACATGGAGATCAGTTCTAGACACCTCACAGCTACCAAATGTGGGAGCCATACGTAGATAATGTGCTCAATAATAGATATGAGCAGTGATCCAATAACAGCTGCAGTGAGCCCTACATTATACTTTGAACTACTATATTACCTCATAACAGTTTAACACACTTTAGTAAACAAAAGCTCAGTAGATAGTAACTAGTGGGAGAGACATAGCATTGAAAACATAAGAACAATAATTTGTTGCGACAAATTTATCTCAAGTCCCAGGTACTAAGAACCCTGATATAGCTGCATGTCCCTTAAACTGCATATCGGACCTATAAGCCATAATAAGCTTAAGTATAAGGGAATAAATACAAGGATATGATCCTTCCGAAGAAACTGAGTTCCATTTCTGTTATCCCAATCCAGTTCTCAGCATGCTGAAAATTGGAACCTTAATGTTATGAATCAGTTTGAGGCTTAACAACCTGGCTCATTTTCTTGGGGAAAGTCCAGTTAGCAGAACCCTTAGAGTCTGATGGGTGTAGTATCTCACATCACAGCGGGTGGTAATCAGCCCTTTGTTGTAGTCCACTCCTCCCCAAGCAACATACACGGGCAGTTGTAATCACGACTTCACCCCTACATCGTCCTCTGTTACAATCAAAGACCCGTGTTGGGGGCCTATAGGTCAGAGCGTCAATGATCATGTTGAGTAGCTATAGCAAGAGGTCTACTGTTACCTCGTGGCATATGCTATACAGGTTGAGTGTGGAACAAAGGCAATTACTTGAGTGGTGAGTGAGCAATTATCCTATTACAGGATATCTTAACCACAGAGTTTGGGGGGGGGGTAATTGTGCAGCAGCCCCAGACCTATGTTACACTTCTCGCACAGTCTTGATTTGTGAGATCCTCTTGTTGCTCAAACGTGGCAATTGTAAGATGGCTGCTAGGTCTGAGAAGATACGTGATACACAGCTGTCTCAGAGAACATAGGTAAGAACGCAGTCGGGACATCCACTCTTAGCATCTGTCGGATCTCAGTTGAAGAGATGATTACATAGGAGTAAGATAGTGTAGATTTTCATCCGGAAAACCACACAAATTTGAACTGTTAGCAGGAGCTTCACATAGACGCGTCCTACCGCACTGAGAGCAGGCTCCGCCCCCTGCAGTAACAGTTTTAATGATAGAGTCTTACTCTGATCCAAAAGGAAATTTACCCTCAAAGGGAGCTGACCAGGATTTAAGCCATAAAGCTCTCCTTAGCAGAACAGCAATGGACATATCAATTTTAATGATGTCAAAAACTGCATCACACATTAAATCATTAGACATCTTTAGGACAGTTATTGATATACTCGGATGACTATTCAGGAAGCAACTGAAAAAATAGAATCACACCAAAAGGATGCGCAGCAGCTACACAGGTGATTGGCACTGCTGGTCTAAGATGCAGAGCTAATTGAGAAAATAATTTTCTCAGGAAAGACTCGTATTTGCAGTCCATTGGGTCCTTAAATGAGGAACTATCCTCAATAGAAATAGTTGTGCGTTTATTTAGAGTGGAAATAGCTCCATCAACCTTAGGAACCACTTCCAGGCTGTCAGATTCTTTTCTGAAAGAGGATATATTCTCTTAAAGGGACACTCAAGTCAAAATTAAACTTTTATGATTTAGATAGAGCATTCAATTTTTTTTTTTATTTTTTTTTTACTTTTTCTTTTTATTGAGGTTTAGTATAATAAGTAATACATAGGCAGGGCAAAATAGACAAAAAAAAAATAGGAGATAAATAATAAAAAAAATAAATAAAAAATAAAAAAATAAAAATAAATAAAAAACAAGAACAAGAAAGAAGAAAAACAATAAATCTGAAACATGGCAATAACATTCTTAATACAATTCACTTAAGTCTATTACATCATAGAAGAAAGAAAATAACTTGACATACCACATTATATAAGTGATAACTCATGTTATCAAGTTGTGTTACCCATGTTTGTTAACTCATATAATTAATATTACAACTCCTGTTTTCCCTTTCTCCTCCTCCCCTTCCCTTATCTGTCTAAGAAAAAAAAAAAAAAAAAAAAAAGGGGGAAGGGGGAAAAGGAGGGGAGGGAGATAGTTTAGAATGTATATTTGATCCGTATCCCCCCAGCCCTCACCCCCATCTCCTACCAAAGATTTAGCAACACCAGTTCTGAATTCCTGAACGGGAAAATTATCATTTCTATTTCATTAATTGAGTAGCCTTTAATGAAAGCTGACCATTTAAGGAAAAAAAATTTTATGTCTCCCTCATTATCAATATTGGTATCCCTTTGTTCGATCATACATTGTTTCTTCAAACAGTTTTTTACCTCTAGGATTGAGGGAGTCTTTGAGCCTTTCCAGTACTTAAGAATCAAATATCTGGCAGCTAGAATTGTGAGGATAATTAATTTTCCTGAGGTTGTTGCCGTACTTCCAGTTGAAGACAAAAAATAATCTGTGTCAGGGTAAGTGTCAGAGGAGCGGCCACCAAATTTTTATTTATCCAGAATTGAACTCTGTACCAGAATTGGCGTATTTTTGGACAGTTCCATAGCATATGGACCAGGTCTGCAGCAACAAGAGAACACTTTGGACAGGCCTTAAATTCTAAATTATGTATCTTGTAGCCTAAAGCTGGAGTAAAGTATGTTTTATGCAGAATTTTAAGGTGTGCTTCTCTCCACGTAGCAGAGAGGGTGGCCCGAGACACACGGTCTATTGACCTCTGTACACTGTCTGACTCTATCGGTTCTGAGGGGATTAAACTGGACCATGTCATTGCTATGTGTTCCAACAAGGGAGTTCCCTTGTTGGCATTGAGGAGTGCATAGCACATCAAAGCCAGCCATTTTTCCAATTTTCCTAGGGTCCATGACCAATCTGTATTCCTAGTTATCTTTGATCCATAGTGTCTAAGTTGCAGATATGCAAATAATTCCTTATGTGTTAAATTAAATTCATTTTTCAGGTGTTCAAATGTTTTTATGACATTTGAGTCATTTTCAAAGATTTGTTTAACTTTTACCAGTCCTTGGTGGGACCAACTATCAAATATAGCCCCCTAGAGACCAGGCTGAAATCTAGGGTTTCCTTTTATTGGTAAGTATTGGGATACGCTACAATCCAATCTTAGGGCAGTCCCTATTTTCCACCAGGCTTTAATCGGGTTTGAGATGCTTTTAAGCTTTTTAATTTCAGGAGGTAACAGTTTAGGTGTGCAATGTACCAGGCCGGCAAGATGATATGGGTGACAGATATTTGCTTCCAATGAAATATTTGTAACATAATCTTTAGAAAGAATCCAATCTGTCACTGTTCGTGCAAGGAAGGCCATGTTGTATTGCCTAATGTCTGGTAAAGCTAAACCCCCATATTCCTTTGCCGAAGTTAGGTTAGTTAAAGAAATTCTCGCCTTTTTCCCCTGCCAGAGGAATTTCCCAACTACCCTATTAAGCAGTCTAATATCCTTTCCATATAATATTAATGGGATGTTTTGTAATATATACAAAAGTTTCGGGAGGAGAATCATTTTGTATAAAGCTATTCTCCCAGATAATGAAATCGGAAAGCTTTGCCAAGATTTCAGTCTCTCACAAATCATTGTTATTATGGGTATTATGTTAACTTTGTACAGCTCAGTGAATCTTACTGGTATAATTATACCCAGATATTTAAATGATTCTGAGACCTCTTTAAACGGACTGTCTTGAATTGAATCGTTATTTTTATTTAACCAAAATAATTCTGATTTGGAGGTATTGATCATGTACCCGGAGAAGGAACCAAATTGTTGAATGATGCTAAGCAGGTTGGGTATATTCGACTTTGTATTTGAGATGTAAAGAAGTATGTCATCTGCATAGAGTGCAGCCTTCATTACGTGTCCACCTAGATTAATGCCCTCAATACTCTGTCGGATCTTTATTGCAAGGGGCTCTATGGCAATGTCGAAGAGAAGAGGGGACAGAGGACACCCCTGACGTGTTCCCCTTTGAATTATAATATCTGAGGATAATGAATTGTTTACTATTAGCCTAGTAGATGGACTTGTATGTAGATTATGAATAAAATTAACAAAATTATCTCTAAATCCAAATTTGGCTAAGGTAGTGAACAGATGACTAAAATAAACTGAGTCAAATGCCTTAGCCGCATCAATGGCGACTATTGCAAAATCCTCCTTGTCCTCTGCCCCTCTCTCTCTGGTTTGAAAGAATTCTGTCATCAAAAGTACCTCTCTGATCTTAGAGGCGGAATTGCGGCCATGAATGAATCCTGCTTGATCCTTGTGAATAATATGTGGAAGGTTGCCTTGAAGCCTACGTGCCAAGATTGAGGTAAGTATTTTATAGTCCGAATTCAAGAGGGCTATCGGTCGATAAAATTCCTTGTGATTGGGATCCTTGCCTCCCTTCAGAATCAAGGTTGTGAAGGAGGCTGAAAAACTAGCTGGTATAACATTACCATCGATGAAAAATTTGTTATATGTTTTACATAAATATGGAGAGATCTCTAAGGTTAAGATCTTATACACCTCATTGGGGAGGCCATCAGGGCCTGCTGCTTTATTCATTGCTAATTCAAGAATCGTTTTACTAACTTCCTCATTTGATATCGGGTTATTCAGCATAGAGTTCATTTCTGCTGTGATTGAAGGACAGTTTAGCTGGCTCCAGAAATGCTCAGACTGAGATTTATCTGAAGTTTCTGCAGAGTATAGATCTCTATAGTACTCTGTAAAAGCCTCTAATATGTCTTCTGTTTTTATCAATAGCTTCTCTCGATGGAGAAGTCCTCCAATCATAGAGGGCCTATTCTCACCCTTTACTAGCTTTGCTAACATTTTGCCTGATTTATTGCCGAACCTGTAGAGTTTGGCCTGAAATTTCAATTCTCTCTGTGTTTCCGCTAGTAGTACCATAGCGTCTCTTTCGCTCTTAGCTTTTATATATTTAGCCCAGTGGAAAGGCGTATTTTGGAGAAGGTAGCGATTATATGCATTAATAACAGAGTTTGTGACCTCTTTTTCTCTCTTTTTCAGTTTTTTAGATATCATGGCGGCATAGGCCGTTATTTCTCCTCTGAGGACTGCTTTAGCCGCTCCCCAGAAGATTTCTGGGCGGTCAGCATACTCAGAGTTAAAATGAAGATATTCCTTGAATTTATTGATCAAGTGATTCTTAAATTTGGAGTCATTGACCAAGTAATATGGGAATCTAAATCTTGTAGGGAGATCTATAGATCGGTTTAACTGTAGTTCTAAAAAAATAGGGGAGTCATCCGACAGAGTTATAGGAGTTATTCCTGCAGTGGTTTTCATTGTACATAATCTATCGTCTATAAGAAAGAGATCTATTCGAGATAGGGTTTTATGAGCCTTAGAGAGGCATGTATATTCTCTGACATCAGGATTTTGAATCCTCCAGATGTCTTTAATAGCTAAGTTCTGAGTTAGAGTTTTAAATATTTTTGTTTCAAGTTTGTCTCTTTTTTGTTTTAGTTGTTTATTAGTCTGTCGGAGTCTATCTAGCGGAGATTGCGGCGCCATATTAAAATCCCCCCCCAGTACCATGTAGCCTTCTGAGTAAGTTAATATTTTGGATTGCAGCATATCCCAGAACTGGTACTCTAGCGTGTTGGGTGCATATATATTACAGAGAGTGAACAATTGGTCTTGGATTTTAATTTTTATCATCACAAACCTCCCCTCAGGGTCCCTTTCAGAGTGAATTAATTCATAATTTAGTCTTTTTCCAATCAATATGGCTACCCCTCTTTTTCGCCCAAAACTGGGAGAGGCAACAACCTCTTTTACCCAGGAGCCTTTCCGTTTTTTAATTTCGTCTATATTTAAATGTGTTTCTTGCAGGAAGGCAAGATCTGCCTGCATTTTTCTTAAGTGAGAGACAATAGCTTTCCTTTTGATGGGAGTCGAAATACCACCTATATTCCAGGATATAAGTTTAACTCTGTTTAATTTTTGGGCCATCAGTTAACATGGATGGGGCAATTGTGACAGAGGCAGGAGTGGGGGCGAGGGAAGAGGGTGGAGAGAGAACAAACAACACGAGAAAGAGAAAAAAAAAGGGAAAGGGAGGGATCTCAATTCAATACTCAGCAGGGAATTCTCCTTTACTAATTTCTTAATCCAATAGTAGACCTCTTCTGAGGACTGCTCTATTTTGGAAGATCTATTAGAGACCTATTAGTCTAGTTGTTATCTATTTATTGCTATCTATCCACACTCTGTTTGTGCTGTGGATTCTATTTTAGAAAAGAAAATTTCGGCTTCACGAGCATTTTCAAAAAAATATACTTTATCTCGGACAGTTATTCTGAGTTTGTGTGGGTATAATAGTGTTGCTTTATATCCTCTCTGTATAAGTTTTGTGCATATTGGTGCCAATTCTCGCCTCCTTGAGGCTGTCTCAGCTGAGAAGTCTTGAAACAAGAGAATTTTGGCACCATCTAAGCTGATTGGTTGTTTCTTTTTGAATTGTTGAAGTATATTAATTTTATTGAGGTAGTTTAGGAAACGAACAATTACTGGTCTGGGCCTATTTGATTTGTTATCAGTCGGAGGTGGGCCAATTCTATGGGCCCTTTCTATTATTATATGAGAAGTAGGCATTTCTAGAAGTTGCACTAAAGTCTGAGTAACAAACAGGGAAAGATCCTCATACCTTTTGCCCTCAGGTATTCCTATAATCCTTATGTTGTTCCTACGAGATCTGTTTTCTAGATCCTCTACTTTTAACATTAGTTTTTGAATTTTAGAGTTAGTTTCCTCTATACTGGAACTGTGTGTTGTGGTAAGGTCCTCTAGGTCCGAGACCCTCTGTTCTGCCTCCTGTAGTCTGCTCGAAAATTGCCTAATTTCCTGGGAAAGCTGTGCTATGTCCTGCTTTATCTCAGACCTTAATGTTTCAAATTTGGGAGTTAGTGCTTCTGATATATTGGAGACCAGACTTTGAATATTTAGGGTCTCTGTAGCAGGATTGGTAATAATTGTAGTAGTACCTGTTACATTTTCTGTGGCTCCTTTAGTTTTTTTGTCCTTATGTCTGCCTGCCATGCTTGGAGAAATAATTCTAGGGGAGGTATTTAAAAATCTTTCCATAGAAAAGGTGGAAACTGTGTTGAAAAAAAAGTGAGTGACTGGGTGGGTAGGAGCTTGTGAGTTATGGACCCGAGGGTCAATTATGGGTTGTGATTGTGTTGATGTGAGAAAGTGCGGTGTGACAATATAGGGGGTGTATTTAATTAGGTATTAAAGTGAGAAAGAAGAAGGGAAGGAAAGAGGAAGGGAGTTGGGAGTCTTTTTATAGAGGGAAGATAGAAGGAAGGTGGATTTAAGCAGGAGTGAGCTCTATATTATTGAGTTGTGTAGGTGCCAACAGTGATAGTGTGTGTGCAAAAAAGAACCAAGACTAAGATGGTGACCTATGAAGGATGTGAGTTATTTAAGTGATTTGTTGCAAATTTTTCAACCAAGCAGTGGCAGAATTAGATCAAGGCAACCTGATTCTGCTTCCCCTGTTAAGCTAAAAGGGGTAAAAAACAAAAAACAAAAAAGAAAAAAAAAAGAAAAACCCCTTAGCAGTTTTCACTTGCAGACTGCAGAAGGCAGGGGTATTCCTAATTGAGTCTATGAGCTAATAAAGCAGATTTTATAATACAACCTTTCTGATGCCCTAGAAGAGGGTTTTATATACAGGGGGAGCTATATATTTTTATTTAAGAGGTTTAGTGTCTCATGTTTACATGCCAAAAATTACATAAAAGAGCAAGAAGGTTGAGTAGCGAAGTATAAGAATTGTTATTTAGGCTGCCTAGTTAAAGATTAACTAGATCTTGAGTTAATCTTTCCTTCCTTGTCTTTTTACACATAAAGGCAGTCAGTTACATGTATATTGATGTGTTTTAGATGCTGTTTTTCGAAATGCTCAGTTTAGTAAAGAATACTCGTGATTCTGACAGGGGTTCAGTGAGTCAGCAGTAAATTATTTTAGTAAGTTCTTTGATTAGAGTGATCGTATTTAGTTTAGGTCTCTGCGCTCATCACTTCTTGGGATGTAATTATGAGAAGTTATTACTATTAATCCAAAGGTAATTTAGTCCTTGTTAAGTTAACTTATGTCTGGAGAGAGCAATCTTAGCTAATTTTGCTATATTATTAGATTCAGTATCGGAGCTGTGTTCTTTTTTCTATTTCCTTCTTTCCCCTGGTAAAAATTAGTCTATAGAAAAATAAACGTTTATCTATGTTTGTGTCTCTGTATAATAATAGCGGGTTAGTGTTGCTATATTATTTAAGCAGCTTTTTCTATTTCTATACAATGTTACTATAGTGATTACATAGAGAGTCACTGTTACAATCCTTCTTGGAGACCAATAAAATAAGAGCTATTACAGTATTCACATAAGTTTAAGTATCAGAGCTATACCTATGTAAGAATGCAGTTATATTACTCTAGTTTTGTTTACCTAGTATCGTTAGAGTAGCACTATTACATTTAGTGTATTTTATACGTATCTCTGATATCTTGAATGGGGGAGAGATATCTGCAAAAAAGTTATCAAATTATTATCAGTATGCTCTAGTAGTAGTGCTTTCAGGTTGTCTTAATTGTACTATATTAGTTAAGCTCCCCCCGCTTCCATTGGAGGTTACAGGCAGGAGCTTAGGGTAGCACCATATTAACTGTTTTACCGGCACTTATAGACAGAGGTATTGATCTAATTGTAAATAAAGATATTAAGAGATTTTCTCAATATCTAACTGCTTAATAAGTTTTATACTTTATGTATTATTTCTCATAAATATTTGTACGTTCACATTTGTCATAAGTATTTCTATATATAAGAAAAGGCATTCATGTCTTACTTTGTAAGTGTAGGTAGGAAAAATAGTTTTACAAGTTTCTATAGAGACACTTCTCACTTTTTTTTTTTTTTTTTCTCTTTTTTCCCCTTTCCCCCTTTTTACATATAAGCCCGCAAAATAGTAAAGACCTTTCACCATGTGCCCGTATAAATATATTCTAGGCGCTTTTTAATCTTTTTGTTAAAGTCCACTATATAAGTAAAGAAAAGTTAAACATTTGATACAACATGGATCAGTTCAGTTACTTTTAGCCCACGGTTTTATCGTGTGATATGTAAAGAGTCCATCTTTAAGGTAACAGTCTTGATGTGAGCTTTTGTAGAAGAAAGATAGAAAAAATCAAAATATTTCAGGTAGGAATGCTGGTAGCTGTCGGATTACGGCAAGCAGGTAGAGATGATGTAATAAACATATATGGTGGCTGGTAGTGTTATTTTTAAAAAGAATGCTGAGGGAATAAATGCATGAGTCACTTTAGTTATTGCATACTTTACCGATTCCTGACCGGGGCACACGGCGTCCTAAATATCCTCTCCAGAAGACCGAGCTCCCCTACACGCAGCACCGGTGGGAGGGGAAGCCTCGGGCAGACGAGGAGAGGAATAGTCCTGAAGTGAGTCACCCAACAGAGGGGGAAAACCCGACACAGGCGCCAAGAAACTGCAACTGCTGGAGTCCTGGGTGAGCGGCGCAGCGAAAGGACGGAATCCAGGCCCCTCGCGCAGCACCGGTGGGAGGGAAGGTCCGGACCAATAGGGAACAGTGCCCAAGACTTCACTGCGTCTCCGCTAGAGCATGCAATTTTAAACAACTTTCTAATTTATTTCCATTAACAAAATGTGCAGTCTTTTTATATTTACACTTTTTGAGTCACAAGCTCTTACTGAGCATGTGCAAGAAAGAACGTATATGCATTTGTGATTGGCTGATGGTTGTCACATGGTACGTGTATGCATTTGTGATTGACTGATGGCTGTCACATGGTACAGGGGGAGTGGAAATACACATAAATTTTAAACTTGTCAGAAAAAAAATCCAATCGGCCGCTAGCAGGGGGTGTCAATCAACCCGATCGTATTCAATCAGGTTGATTTCTGTCCGCTGTCTCAGAGCAGGCAGACAGGTTATGGAGCAGTGGTCTTTAGAAACACGGGGCATCAAGCTAAATCAAGCATTGTCTTTTTATCATGCATTTGTTGATTGTGCAAATCTACTGTGTTTACTGGTCCTTTAAACCTGTTAGAAGGAGCATAAAGAATGTTCTTCCATTCTTTAGCAATAAAGTCTTTAACCAAGTCTGGAGTTTAAAAACCTGATTTAACTTATTTAGTTTTGGAGTTTCTGTAGTCTGGTCTGACATTTCAAAAGTGTTCAGAACATCCTGTAGAAGGAAACAAATATTATCCACTTAAGAGGTCCTAAAGCTGGTTTTTTACGCCCGCTGGTATTACGAGTCTTGAAGGTTTAGGGG
The DNA here is from genome assembly GCF_027579735.1 of Bombina bombina. Taxonomy (NCBI): domain Eukaryota; kingdom Metazoa; phylum Chordata; class Amphibia; order Anura; family Bombinatoridae; genus Bombina; species Bombina bombina. The sequence continues at coordinate 868,810,982 of NC_069503.1, read as the reverse complement.
CACCGCACACTTCTTTGGCCTTACCGCAAAACGACTTACGTAAACTTCGTAAAGTCTTTTTTCTATGGGACTTCCATAGTGCCGGTATTACGAGTCTGTCCTGGGAGAGCAAAAAGTGAGCGGTATACCCTACCCTGTCAAGAGTCCTAACGCATTTAAAAGTCAGTAGTTTTATGGTACAACGCCATAACATAAAACTCATAACTAAAGTGCTAAAAAGTACACTAACACCCATAAACTACCTATTGACCCCTAAACCGAGGCCCTCCCACATCGCAAACACTATAATAAAAATGTTAACCCCTAATCTGCCGCTCCGGACACCGCCGCCACCTACATTATATGTATGAACCCCTAATCTTCTGACCCCAACATCGCCAACACCTACATTATATTTATTAACCCCTAATCTGCCGTCCCCAATGTCGCCGCCACCTACCTACACTTATTAACCCCTAATCTGCTGCCCCCAACGTCACCGCCACTATAATAAACATATTAACCCCTAAACCGCCACACTCCCGCCTCGCAAACATTAATTAAATATTATTAACCCCTAATCTTCCGGCCCTAACATCGACGCCACCTACCTACATTTATTAACCCCTAATCTGCCGCCCCCAACATCGCCGCGACTATATTAAAGTTATTAACCCCTAAACCTAAGTCTAACCCTAAACCTAGCACCCCCTAACTTAAATATAATTTAAATAAATCTAAATAAATATTCCTATCATTAACTAAATTATTCCTGTTTAAAACTAAATACTTACCTGTAAAATAAACCCTAAGCTAGCTACAATATAACTAATAGTTACATTGTAGCCATTTTAGGATTTATTTTTATTTTACAGGCAAGTTTGTATTTATTTTAACTAGGAAGAATAGTTATTAAATAGTTATTAACTATTTAATAACTACCTAGCTAAAATAAAGACAAATGTACCTGTAAAATAAAACCTAACCTAAGTTACACTAACACCTAAGACTACGCTACAATTAAATAAATTCCCTACATTAAATACAATTAAATAAATTAAATTAAATTAGCTAAAGTACAAAAAAAACAAACACTAAATTACAGAAAATAATAAACAAATTACAGAAATTTAAACTAATTACACCTAATCTAATAGCCCTATTAAAATAAAAAAAGCCCCCCCAAAATAAAAAAAAACCCTAGCATAAACTAATTTACCAATAGCCCTTAAAAGGGCCTTTTGCAGGGCATTGCCCCAAAGTAATCAGCTCTTTTATCTGTAAAAAAAAATGCAAACAACCGCCCCAACAGTAAAACTCACCGCCCACACAACCAACCCCCCAAATAAAATACTATCTAAAAAAAGCTAAGCTCCCCATTGCCCTGAAAAGGGCATTTGGATGGGCATTGCCCTTAAAAGGGCAGATAGCTCTTAAAAAAACCTAACACTATCCCCCTGAAGATCGACTTACCGGGAGACGTCTTCATTCAAGCTGGGCAAAGTGGTCCTCCAGACGGGCAGAAGTCTTCATCCAAGCCGGGCAGAAGTGGTCCTCCAGACGGGCAGAAATCTTCATCCAGACTGCATCTTCTATCTTCATCCATCCGGCGCGGGTCCATCTTCAAGACATCCGACACGGAGCATCCTCTTCATCCGACAACTAAAACAGAATGAAGGTACCTTTAAGTGACGTCATTCAAGATGGCGTCCCTTAGATTCCGATGGGCTGATAGAATTCTATCAGCCAATCGGAATTAAGGTAGAAAAAATCCTATTGGCTGATGCAATCAGCCAATAGGATTGAAGTTCAATCCTATTGACTGATCCAATCAGCCAATAGGATTGAGCTGGCATTCTATTGGCTGTTCCAATCAGCCAATAGAATGTGAGCTCAATCCTATTGGCTGATTGGATCAGCCAATAGGATTGAACTTCAATCCTATTGGCTGATTGCATCAGCCAATAGGATTTTCTCTACCTTAATTCCGATTGGCTGATAGAATTCTATCAGCCAATCAGAATCTAAGGGACGCCATCTTGGATGACGTCACTTAAAGGTACCTTCATTCTGTTTTAGTAGTTGGATGAAGAGGATGCTCCTCGTCGGATGTCTTGAAGATGGACCCGCTCCGTGCCGGATGGATGAAGATATAAGATGCCGTCTGGATGAAGACTTCTGCCCGTCTGGAGGACCACTTCTGTCTGGCTTGGATGAAGACTTCTGCCTGTCTGGTGGACACCCTTTTAAGGGTGTATTGGGTGGGTTTTATTTTTTAGATATGGGTTTGGGCAGCAAAAGAGCTAACTGCCCTTTTAAGGGCAATGCCCATCCAAATGCCCTTTTCAGGGCAATGGGGAGCTTTAATTAATTAATTTAATTTATTTAATTGTATTTAATGTAGGGAATTTATTTAATTGTAGTGTAGTGTTAGGTGTTAGTGTAACTTAGGTTAGGTTTTATTTTACAGGTAAATGTGTCTTTATTTTAGCTAGGTAGTTATTAAATAGTTAATAACTATTTAATAACTATTCTAACTAGTTAAAATAAATACAAACTTGCCTGTAAAATAAAAATAAATCCTAAACTGGCTACAATGTAACTATTAGTTATATTGTAGCTCGCTTAGGGTTTATTTTACAGGTAAGTATTTAGTTTTAAATAGGAATAATTTAGTTAATGACAGGAATATTTATTTAAATTAATTTAATTTAAATTATATTTAAGTTAAGGGGTGTTAGGTTTAGGGTTAGACTTAGGTTTAGGGGTTAATAACTTTAATATAGTGGCGGCGATGTTGGGGGCAGCAGATTAGGGGTTAATAAATGTAGGTAGGTGGCGTCAATGTTAGGGCCGGCAGATTAGGGGTTAATAATATTTAACTAATGTTTGCGAGGCGGGAGTGTGGCGGTTTAGGGGTTAATATGTTTATTATAGTGGCAGCGACGTTGGGGAGGCAGATTAGGGGTTAATAAGTGTAGGTAGGTGGCGGCGACATTGGGGGTGGCAGATTAGGGGTTAATAAATATAATGTAGGTGTCGGTGATGTTGGGGGCAGCAGATTAGGGTTCATAAGTATAATGTAGGTAGCGGCGGTGTCCGGAGCGGCAGATTAGGGGTTAATAATATAATGCTGGTGTCGGCAATGTCGGGGGCGGCAGATTAGGGTTAATAAGTGTAAGATTAGGGGTGTTTAGACTCGGGGTTCATTTTAGGGTGTTAGGTGTAGACATAAATTTTATTTCCCCATAGGAATCAATGGGGCTGCGCTAGAGAGCTTTACGCTGCTTTTTTGCAGGTGTTAGACTTTTTTTCAGCCGGCTCTCCCCATTGATCCCTATGGGGAAATCGTGCACAAGCACGTTACACCAGCTCACCACTGACTTAAGCAGCGCTGGTATTGGAGTGCGGTAAGGAGCACAATTTTGCTCAACGCTCACTTCTTGTCTTTTAACGACGGATTTCTGAAAACTCGTAATACCAGCGCTGTAGGTAAATGAGCGGTGAGAGAAAACTGCTCGTTAGCACCGCACAGCCTCTAATGCAAAACTCGTAATCTAGGTGCTGATTTTTTGTTGTGTTAAGCACATAAGTAAAGCGCTATGTGAAAGGACTGGAAACCCCCAAACTATGTAGTACCTATGAGGAAGGTACTAATGATAGTTCCTGGCTATGTGTGGTGTCTGAGTCACTTACCTTGACTGCAAAACCACTCCACTGATCTAAACAGCTTGTTTAGGCCAAGTGAGTGTTTCAGATTTTGCTCCAGGATTTGAAGGTTTGTGCGCTCTAGAGTTGTGATGGCTATGCCTCTTTCAACTATGCACAATTTTATTTTCTATTTTGCAGGATTTAAAAGTTTGTGCACTTTGTCATTGTGGCTGCTATGCCTCAATCACTTATATGCAGAAGTTCTATATCTGAAAGTTAACCTAAAGTAACATTATCAGGTTCTTATTATGCATAATTAGCAATCAGAACACCTTAGGATGCCCTTATAGTTTTTAGACTCAAACACCTCAGGTTTTCTGAAGTTTAGTTTTTTCTATGATGACCACAAGGAAACAGAGTCTACCTCTTTCATGTTTGAGCTTGAACATCTTAGTTATTTGTTTAAAGAGGCAGTGACGGCTCCTCCATAGGGACATTAGGGGCAATGCCCATGTAAATTCTTTGGGACAAAAATTAAAATGAAAAAAATGCAATTTTTCAGAAGTTGGGTAGGGGGGTGGGGGTTAGTTTAAAAACATAATAATAATAATAATAATAATAATAATAATAATAATAAAAAGCTTATAATAAAACAAAATCTTATAAAGTACTGTCGGAAACCAGAATCTAAGGGTGTTTTTTTTTATATTTGCTATGTTTGAGATCACTTTGCACATGCTTTGTCTACCCCTGTTAGACATTTGTCATGTGACCAATTCATTTTCAATATGGACATCTAAACATCTAAGCACACACGTCCTTAAAAAAACAAAACAAAGGGCTATTAATCTCAGAGTGGATGATAGTATGGCTGCAATAGGGCTACTAATCTCGACTTGGATTATGGATTTACATCTAACATTTCCACTCTCACAATGTCACATGACCAGCTATTCACATGGGACGAGCTCCATTGAAAGCTCCACAACCGTGAGTGGAAGGAAGGGAAATTTCAAAATGGTTCACTGATTGCTGGGGATGAACTGCAGAGCCTGCACTGAGCCTGGGATTGCAGCAAGCAAAGTGCACATTTCAACTTGCTGACTGCGGGCTCCCAGCACTTTTAGAATACAGCCAGAAGGAGAGATGCATTTGGTAGGTGCAACATGACTGAGACTGAGTGGTGTGTGCACACATTATTTGGTTTAAAAGGGACAGTCTACACTAAAATTATTTTTGTTTAAAAAGATAGCCAATACCTTTACTACCCATTCCCCAGCTTTGCAGAACTAACATTGATATATTAATATACTTTATAACATTTAAACTTCTACATTTCTGCCTGTTTTTAAGCCGCTATAGACAGCCTCTTATCACATGCTTTTTTATTTGCTTTTCACAACAGGAGACTGCTAGTTCATGTGGCCCATATAGATAACATTGTTTTCAAGCCAGAGGAGTTTTTTAAGATTTAGCACAACACAGTACTATTATTATTATTATCAGGTATTTGTAGAGCGCCAACAGATTCTGCAGCGCTATGAACATAGGTGGTATACAAAATAACATTTACAGGGGTCAAGTGGATACAGGGCCCTGCCGAGAGTTGCACTGTTGTAGTTGGCTCTTATGAATGTGAACTACAAACAGATGAACCTATTACACAAAACTAGATGGTAATTCTAGGGGGCCCAAAAACACTGTGAGTTCCCAGTCTGCCTCTATTAGCACAACGGAGTGCTGCTATATTTGTGAGTATCCATTTGGCATTCACATTATTCCATTTGCTCCAACTGTATTACACTAGGAGGCGCCTTTGTCTTTTTGATTCCTCTTCACAGAGAAAATTTGAACTGCAAACTGCTGGGCTCGTAAGCTTACATGCTATGGGGTTTAAGGCGATAGCAGTGGAGATAGGAAGGTTAGTGTAGGTTGTATGTATCCCTGAATAGTAGAGTCTTTAGGGAGCACTTGAAGCTTTCAAAACTAGGGGAGAGTCTTGTGGAGCGAGGCAGGGAGTTCCATAAGAAGGGAGCCAGTCTGGAAAAATCTTGTAAACGGGAATGTGAGGAGGTAACAAGAGAGGAGGAGAGTAGGAAATCATGAGCGGAGTGAAGGGGACGGGAGGGAGAATATCTGTAGACAAGGTTTGAGATGTAGGGGGAAGCAGTGCAGTTGAGGGTTTTGTGTCAGAGTGAGAATTGTGTGTTTAATCCTGGAGGCAAGAGAAAGCCAGTGAAGGGATTGGCAGAGAGGTGCAGCAGATGAAGAGCGAAGTGTAAGGAAGATGAGCCTGGCAGAGGCGTTCATTATGGATTGTAAAGGAACTAGGTGGCAGCTAGGGAAACCAAAGAGGATGGAGTTGCAGTAGTCGAGGTGTGAAAGGATGAGAGAGTGGATTAAAGTCTTAGTTGTGTCGTGTGTAAGGAAATGTCTAATTTTAGAGATGTTTTTAAGGTGGAAGCGGCAGGTGTTAGCCAAGGACTGAATGTGAGGAGTGAAAGATAGATCTAAGTCAAGTGTGACCCCACGACATCAGGCATGTGGGGTTGGGGTAGAGATTGAGTTATCAACAGTTATAGAGAAATGGGGGGTGGATATTTTGTAGGAAGGGGGGAAAATAAGGAGCTCAGTTTTGGAGAGATTTAGCTTGAGGTAGTGAGAGGACATCCAAGATGAGATATGAGAGAGACAGTTAGTGACACGGGTTAGCAAGGAAGGAGATAGTTCTGGTGCAGAGAGGTAGATTTGGGTGTCATCGGCAAAGCAAAGGGCTATTTGAGAAACCAGTGGGATTTTATTAAGGAACCTAATGAGGACGTGTAGATTGAGAAGAGGAGGGGACCGAGGACAGAGCCTTGCGGTACCCCAACAGAAAGAGGTAACGAGGCAGAGGATACCCCAGAGAAGGCTACACTAAAGGTACGGTTAGACAGATAGAAAGAGAACTACGAGGGAGCTCTGTCGCAGATGCTGAAGGAATGGAGGGTTTGGAGTAAAAGAGGGTGGTCGACAGTATCAAAGGCTGCAGACAGATCAAGGAGGATAAGTAGAGAGAAGTGGCCTTTGGATTTTGCTGTAAGTAGGTCATTGGTAACCTTAACAATTGCTTCACACTGTGTAGACATGACTTGCTGCAGTGTGGAAACTGGTTAGTGTAGGACCAGTCTTTGTGGGACACCTTGTAAGTGGTGACTGGCTTAGCAGAATATAACCATATTGTGTGACTAAGATCCCATTTCATTTAAAGGCATTTTTAAAGCAAATAATTTTTTTGCAGCATAAATATAAGTCAATATTATTGCGAGATGTTAATCCCAATTTTATTTTATTTGAACCATGTAAGTATATTTAGCAGATAGAAGTATATTTGTTTTTGCAGCACAGATATAGGCTCATATTATTGCGAGATGTTTATCCCAATCTTATTAGAAGCTATGTAAGTATATTTGGCAGACAGAAGCATATACAAATATGCCATGAAAGAGTGGACTTAAGTGGTTGGATGTGCACCAATATTTTTTGTTGTTTTGTAATTATTTTGGTCACTTTGGTAGCACTCCCACAATATGTGTGTTAAGATTAAACAGTCCTTTTGTGGTGTGCTTAACCAAAAAAACCCTTTGTTGTATTTATTAAATGTGGAAAACAGATGTTTTGGGGTTGAAGAAAGAGTAGAGATAAGAGTAGAGAAGTAATGTTGTTTATATAGATTAAGGGCAGAATAGTAAGAGCTCAAGATGAACTTATAGTGAAGAAAGTCAGCTGAACTCTGAGATTTCCTCCAGTTGCGCTCAGCAGTACGGGAACATTAGTGTAGATACCTAGATACCGTGTCAGAGGAGTATGCCAGGGCTGCGGATGAGTGTATGATTTTCGAGCTATGGTAGGTGGGGCCAATATAAGGGTGGAGTTGTAGTGGCAGATAGATTCATCAGGGCAGGAAAAGGAGGGGATGGAAGAGATGAGAGGTTCGAGAGAACTAGCGAGCTGTTGCTGATCTAATGACTCGATTCTTCTGTGAAGTTTGGTGTGAGAGGTAGAAGGAGGGAGAGTTGTAGGGAGGGACTAAATGCAAGTGAATAGATAATAAATAAAAAGTCATGTGATCGGGGCTGTCAGAAGATGCTTAGATAGAAGGTAATCACAGAGGTAAAAAGTACATTAATATAACTGTGTTGGTTATGCAAAACTGGGGAATGGGTAATAAAAGGACTATCTATCTTTTAAAACAATACAAATTATATTGTAGACTGTCCCTTTAAAGTGGTCACATTTACATGCTGGGCCCATGCTTCTAGACCAGGGCTGTAGTTTTTTATTTTTTGATATTTTAATTTTAATTTTATTTTACTTCCCTCGGTTCCCCTCAGTCTTTTTTCTTGCATGTAACCTGCCCAATCGCTTGCTATTATCAGGGAGGGCTCTGGCTTAAGTTGTAGCAGCAAGAATTAGTGGTGACTGGCGAGCACATTGGCAGTACCAAGTAGGTCCAAATGCATGAGTCCGTCCGATACTCAGAGCTTAAAATGAGACTCTGACTAGTGAGTGCAACTAGGTGAAAATATATTTCCTGTCTGCCTCCTAACTTGCAGTGTACACTATCAAGCACAAGCACTCTGAAACTCACTATAGCACATTCTTGGCCCCGAAAACAAAAGTCCCTGCAATACTGCGGGCCACTTACTGGTTCATGCGATGTGCTACGGGGAGTTAGTGTATGTACTTGTTAGGTAGACTGGGAGTAAGGAGGCAGACAGAAAACACTTTTTCACCAGGTGAGTCGTCAGATCTTCTGCAGCAGCTAGGTAAGCCTGATAAATCATTTACACTTACAGAGCTTCATCTATATGTGCGATATGAAATAGAGGACCTCCTTTTTAATATAATTAGATTTGTGTATTATGTGTTTAGAGCAAAGGCACTTGTTTTTGTGAAGCAGGTGAGCTTAATTGGGAAAAAGAAAACTTTGCTTTTTGTTTTAATCTGCAAAATGTGTCACACTGTATGTTCCTGTACTGATTTCTTGGTTTCTGACCACCAGAGGGAAGCTGTAAAGAAATTCAGACAATATTCCAGTCCTGCCACTGTAATACCCGTTACTGGTTCTTCTAGCATCTAGTGTAGATGTTTATCTCTCCCTGTAATAGCATGCCATTCATATCAGCAGTGAGAAAAGTCAGAGGCCAAGGTCACTGTCACCCAAAGGCAGATTCATGACATTAGGCCTTATTCATCTGATTTGAGCTTTTTAAAAAACAAAAAAGATATCACTACACTGCCACACCCTGTGCTATTTATTGATTTTTGCTAAAACAAGTGGGCAGAGCCACCTGAGGGTGGGATTTTATTTAAAAGGGTGGGGTCTAGTGCCCCAAAATTCCCCAGCTGCCACTGTAAAGAGGTTTCATGTACTTTAGGTGCCCAAGACCCTTAATCACCTTCCAAACAACTGAATTTAATTTTTAAACCTTCTACTGTCACAACAGGTTTGTTTCTCGTTCCGGAAGCTCATATTAAAATATTTTTCAGAGAGTAAAACAAGCCTGGCCTTTTTAAAAAAATAATCTGTCATCTACATTTAATAGGATGTTTCTTTTTCTGGCTTCTAATGTTGAGCTTTGGGAAACATTTTCAGTGGTGGATGGTGCTATTCGCTTTAGCCAAACGCACTACTATTCCCTTAGAGGATAGTACATTTTCTCTTCATATGCTCCCCATTCACAGCAGAATTAAATTCAAAATCCTCACCCATACATACAAAGCTCTCACCAACGCCGCTCCCCACTACCTATCCTCTCTAATCAACAAGTATACTCCAGCCCGCCCACTAAAATCCAACAATGACCGGCTACTTGCATCTTCAACTATCACCTCTTCCCATGCTAGACTGCAGGACTTCTGTAGTGCAGCACCTACCCTCTGTAACACTCACCGTTGTGCTGTCAGGCTTTGCTCTAATCTTTCTTCCGTTAAATGCTCCCTGAAGACTTTTTTGTTCAGAGAAGCCTACCACCCATCAGTAATAAATTAATTTCAATTACCTAACATTTCCCTCATATAACTCTGCATTAACATATTTCTCAATCTTGCAGTCCTCACCTCCTGTTTCTCAACCTCCTACCCTTCTAGATTATAAGTTACCATGGGAATAGGGCCCTCAATTCCTCCTGTATGTGTTTGTAAAATTGTGTCTTGTCTCTTACAAGTTTGATATAATTTTTTTATTTAAATGAATTGTACCCATGGACAGCGCTGCAGAATATGTTGGCGCTTCATAAATAAAGTATAATAATAATAATAATAATAATGATGATGAAACTGGTAACCTTTGATTGAAAAGTCTTTTTTAACAAGCATTGATTCTGTAATAGTTGCGTCTGCTCTTTGGTGTTACAAGTTGTCTGAGCAAATCTCAAACTACTCTGTGGATGAAGATTTTCAAAATTATTTGAAACTTCTGAGGTCAACTAATGCACTTATTTATGGTCCCATTGTTGACATAATTTGATTTTATATGACTTTAGCACTGCTGACTAGAAGGGATTTATTATTTATGTAATTGTCAGCAGAGTGTCCAAAGATAGACTTTTCTTTCTCCTTTTCAAGGAAAAAATTATTTGGACCTGTTCTTGACGTTATCATTTCCACTGTACCTGGAGGAAAAGGAACTTCTCTCCCCCAGGACAAGAAGTCTAAAGAAAAATAGGACAAATAGTTCTTTTATGTTGCTTTTGTCAATTTAGGAACCAAAAATCTTGCTCCTTCTTACAATGACCTGAATCTTCTATATCTTCCTGGAAGTTTAATCAAGTTGGAACAAGGCCAAGTATTCTATGAGCCTTCTTCCTCTTTTAATTCAGCATGAATGTATGGCCAAAATCCAGATTGTTTTCGTATAGGGGCAGTTTACACCATTTTTAAGAAGGCCTATTTTTTAGAAGGCCTATTCCACAGTCTGTCCAAGATCTTTGGTTCTAAGCACAGTTTCCCTGGATTACTGAATAGGTTTCAAATCAAAGCCTTTTTGTGGAAAGTGTCTTCAGTCTCATGCTCCAACTTTTATTAGTTCTAGTTTAAGTTTTGGAACAAACCTAAATATTTTATTTCATCCTTTTACGTTATTCCAAATGCAAAAAGGGGGAATTTTCAGACCAGTTATGGACTTTATGACTTTTATCACATTTCAAACAGTTCCTATTTTTAAAATAGTAACAATCTGGACAATTCTACCCCTTTCTCAACAGGGCCAGTTTATGTCAACATTTAATTGAAGGATGCTTTCTTTCCTTTCTATTCCTAGGCCATTTACAGCGTCTAAGATTTGCCTTTCAGGACAAACCTTTTCAGTTTGTGAATGTTTCATTTGGTCTATCTACTGCTCACAGGGTTTTTACAAAGGTTCTAGGAACTCTCTTGTCTGTATTAAATACTTGTGTAGTTCAGTGGCTCTATATCTAAACACCAGCATATTGGTTCAGGCTCCATTGTTTCCTGCCCAATTACTTGTGGACTCCACATCTTGGGCATTATATCTCAGGAGTAAAGGCTCGTGGACTTTCACCACTTTATGAAAGAAAACAAAATGTATGCTTACATGATAAATGTATTTCTTTCATGGTGGTGAGAGTCTACAAGACCCGCCTATATTCATTTTTTACATAATATTTTTTCCCTACTTTGTCCTTTTCTACCTTTCTACTTCTCCTTTCTTGGCTATTCGTCAGACTGGAATACCAGAGAGGTGGGAGGGATTAAGTGCTGTTTGAGCTGTGGGAATCTTTGCCTCCTCCTAGCGGCAAGAAGTTGAATCACAAGAGTAAAGGCTTGTGGACTCTCAACCCCATGAAAGAAATACATTTATCAGGTAAGCATACATTTAGTTTTTCTGAAATAGTGCTTCTCCCATCCAATATAACTACAGGTTAATGGGGTAGTAAGGTTTTATTATTAAAATAGGTTATTTTAATATACATTACTGTTTAAAAAACAAAACAAAAAACAAACAGATGTTCTTGAGCTGAAACCCCTGACTGCAGGGTGTTTAACTACCTGTCAATAAAGCTATGGAAATATTATTTTTTATTTAATGAGCTTCTATCCCACAGACTAGTTGTAAATATATGATGCACTTACTGTTACTTTTAATTCCTAAATAAACATTTTAATCTTAACCACAATAGTGATAAATATGTTAACATATTTATGTAGTGGTAGAAATGTTTTGAGTTTAATTTCCCAATCAAGTAGTAGTTCCTTTATAGGGTAAAAGTGGGAAATCCTGATAGGGTGTGAACGGAATATTTACAGCGCAATTTTCCACCCTTTTATTGTAATTTAATTGTGTGTGTGGGGGGGGGGGGGGGTTCACTGGAGACGATGTTTAATGCTGCAACATGCTACACGGTAAATGCTTAATCAGTACAGGAGCTCATTTATATCTGTCCCTATCTGGCCACAGAGATAAACCATACTTAGGATAGCGTGACAGCAAAGCAATGCATATTATCAAATTGGTGCTCTGTTACCTTACAGATGCAGATAGGAAATTGTATAACTTGAATTTAACCCTTAATGGTAATAACTATGCTGTCAATTCTGGCAATCAACAAACTGAGCCACAAGAAGACCCACCCAAAGTATACAGTTGTGTAAGTGCTATGCTAAATGTCTTAAGTAATTTATTAAAAAGAAAAAGAAAACTACTTATCACTTTCCAATAAAAGTAGTTAGCCTTTTTAAAGTATAGGAAATCTTTGCCTTGAATAAAACTTTGTGCACTGTTTATTTACCTAGCACATACACTTACATAAGGAAATGTATCAGCCCCATAACTGTCAGAGGTAAAGATGACACCCCAGTACTTCCAGGGAATGCTACATGCACATTTATGATGTGCATAACATGTTCAAAAACATTTGCAAGTTGAGTGGAGCAGTTTGTGTTTGTTATAAATTACCCCTTGGTCTTGGGGTGCTTTGAGAACTAGATTGGTGCAGTCTATGGCTTCCAATAAATTGGGCATTCTTCCCCATGCATATAAGCCCTTCCTTACTCCAAACCATCTCTCATGGTTAAAGTAAAAAATAAAATACCAACACCACAGCTACCAGGAAATGGACCAGTGCCCTAAATAATTTGATTGGGCTATTTCACTGACAAGCTCCTAAGACCCATGAAAACTGCCAGTGGCTAAAAAATGTATACATATCACATTCATGTCAGTTGGTTAGTTTAGATATTAGCTCAAAGTCATACTTTAGCTGCATATAAATAGTAATGAGAACTTTGTGGGTCAGCCAATAACTTTCTGCTATTTCCACTTCCCTGAGTCCTGACGTATAAACTATTTGACACAGTGTTCATGATAATCTGGTGCCTATGGTTCTTACTTACATCTGCTTTTCTGACTCTCTAGGCCATCCACCCCTTTTATCACTACTGCAATCTGCAGTAACCTCTGTGCTCCTCTGAACTCTCACTCTTGCCCTCTCCCTCTCATTGGCCAGCCAAGCTTCAATAAGAGGATCAACAAATCGTGCATCTTTCTAACAACTGGGCTCTGCAAATCATTGACACTCTTATGTGGCCTTTTACTGGCGCAGCCCAACTTAAAGACTGGGGCCTCTGTCTATGACATTGTATCATATGATAATATAATTATCCACTAAGGATTACATTACCTACTCTAAATCATCAATGTGTTCTTATATTGTCTAATAATTGCCTAATAATGATTTCTATTTTATATAAGTGAATCTGTGAATTTGGTTATCTATCTCACCTACTCAAATTCAAAAGTGCAGACTTCAACTCATGCATAAAGGTATCACACACACACACACACAAACACACATATATTAGAATTCTAACGTATTAGAAAACAACATTACTCAAAGGAGTCAGATAAGACGAAAATTGTTGTCCAAATTAATTAAGGCTTTTTGCAATGCATTTATAGCTTGTGCTTATTCGAATATGACATTTACTAGCCTTTTACAGAAACATCTGAAAGAATGTATGTATTACGGTCTTATGATTTCTAGCTATGAATGCAGAATGATATGACATTGGCAGTTTGGCTCCACATCTGTTTACCAAATCATTGAAATCGCTTCAGAAGCATCCATATGACAGGGTATTGCTAAAATGAAAAGATATTCAGAGAAGCCTGCAGGTGTGATGATGACACATTTTGATCCATCTGTCATTCTCTTTCGTTATGTCTTGGGGCAGCTTATTCATATTTTAAATAAAAATAAAGCAATGTGTTCTTGATTTTTTTTTTTTTATAGAAAAAATACATCAGAGGTTTGCTCAACAGACAAAACAAATGTGTTTGCTTCAATGTAGAACATTTAAATATACTATTAAGTATTATTTAAATCTATCTGAGTGTAACCATGTGATCTATTGGTTCTTTATATAGTATGAAACAAACAAACAAAATCCCTTTACAAGAAGGAAGATTGATCCCATTAAAAGTTTGTTAGTGGAACAAACGCTTTGCTCAAGCCCCCTCCTGCCAATAGTGACATGATCCCCATTTACAAAGTTATCAACTGTCCGTTCCCTGACCATTGCGGGCCAAAATCTATGCAAATCATCAATCAAGCTATTATCTCTATTAAAATTATATACACTAGATTCATAGTATCAAATATGAGTGTGGTCACTATTCTCGAGGGCAATATCAGTGAGTTATGCCCAAGTTCAAAGGCAATGTTACATATGAAAACATCAAGGGGTCATGATCTCAAGCTAAAGGGTAGTAGATTAAGGAGTAATTTGAGGAAGCACTTCTTTACAGAAAGAGTGATTAATTTATGGAATAAACTTCCTCAAAAGGTAGTAGCGACAAACACTGTGGGGGACTTTAAAAATGCCTGGGACAAGCATAAGGCTATCCTATGAACTAGATAAGTTTATACTGTTAGGTAATATCGGGCAGACTTGCTGGGCCAATGGCTCTTATCTGCCATCAATATCTATCGGCTAGATTACGAGTTGTGCGTTAGGGTTAAAAAGCAGCGTTGAGAGGTCCCAACGCTGCTTTTTAATGCCCGCTGGTATTACGAGTCTTGAAATGACAGGCTCACTGCTCACTTTTTTGGCCAGACTCGAAAATACCGCAAATCCACTTACGTCAATTGCGTATCCTATATTTTCAATGGGACTTGCCTAACGCTGGTATTACGAGTTTTCCAAAAAGTGAGCGGTACACTCTCTCCTGTCAAGACTGATACCGCATTTAAAAGTCAGTAGTTAAGAGTTTTATGGGCTAACGCTGTAGCATAAAACTCTTAACTAAAGTGCTAAAAAGTACACTAACACCCATAAACTACCTATTAAACCCTAAACCGAGGCCCCCCACATCGCAAACACTATAATAAAATGTTTAACCACTAATCTGCCGAACCGGACATCGCAGCCACTATAAAAAATATATTAACTCCTAAACCGCCGCACTCCCACATCGCAAACACTAGTTAAATATTATTAACCCCTAATCTGCCGTCCCTAACATTGCCGCCACCTACCTACATTTATTAACCCCTAATCTGCCACCCCAACATTGCCACAACTATATTAAATGTATTAACTTCTAAATCTAAGTCTAACCCTAACCCCCCCTAACTTAAATATAATTTAAATATATCTAAATAAAATAACTACAATTAACTAAATTATTCCTATTTAAAACTAAATACTTACCGATAAAATAAACCCTAAGCTAGCTACAATATAACTAATAGTTACATTGTATCTAGCTTAGGGTTTATTTTTATTTTACAGGCAACTTTGTATTTATTTTAACTAGGTACAATAGTTATTAAATAGTTATTAACTATTTAATAGCTACCTAGTTAAAATAAATACAAATTTACCTGTAAAATAAAACCAAAACTAAGTTACAATTACACCTAACACTACACTATAATTAAATTATTACCTAAACTAAATACAATTAATTACAATTAAATAAAATTATCTAAAGTACGAAAAAAAAAACACTAAAACCTTAAAAGGGCCTTTTGCGGGGCATTGCCCCAAAGTAATCAGCTCTTTTACCTGTAAAAAAAGTACAATACCCCCCCACATTAAAACCCACCACCCACACACCCAATCCTACTCTAAAACCCACCCAATACCCCCTTAATAAAACCTAACACTAACCCCTTGAAGATCACCCTACCTTGAGAAGTCTTCACCCAGCCGGGCCGAAGTCCTCAACGAAGCCGGGCGAAGTGGTCCTCCAGACGGGCAGAAGTCTTCATCCAAGCCGGGAAGAAGAGGTCCTCCAGACGTGCAGAAGTCTTCATCCAGGCGGCATCTTCTATCTTCATCCATCCGGAGCGGATCGGCTCCATCTTCAAGACATCCGACGCGGAGCATCCTCTTCCATCGATGTCCAACTGAAGAATGAAGGTTCCTTTAAATGACATCATCCAAGATGGCATCCCTTCAATTCCAATTGGCTGATAGAATTCTATCAGCCAATCGGAATTAAGGTAGGAAAAATCCAATTCAGCCAATAGGATTGAGCTCGCATTCTATTGGCTGATTGCATCAGCCAATAGGATTTTTTCTACCTTAATTCTGATTGGCTGATAGAATTCTATCAGCCAATCAGAATTGAAAGGACGCCATCTTGGATGATGTCATTTAATGGAACCTTCATTCTTCACTTGGACGTCGATTGAAGAGGATGCTCCGTGTCGGATATCTTGAAGATGGAGCCGCTCTGCGCCGGATGGATGAAGATCGAAGATGCCGCTTGGATGAAGACTTCTGCCCTTCTGGAGGACCTCTTCTGGCCGGCTTGGATGAAGACTTCTGCCCATCTGGAGGACCACTTCGCCCGGCTTCGTTGAGGACTTTCGGCCCGGTTGGGTGAAGACTTCTCAAGGTAGGGTGGTCTTCAAGGGGTTAGTGTTAGGTTTTATTAAGGGGGTATTGGGTGGGTTTTAGAGTAGGGTTGGGTGTGTGGGTGGTGGGTTTTAATGTTGGGGGGGTATTGTACTTTTTTTACAGGTAAAAGAGCTGATTACTTTGGGGCAATGCCCCGCAAAATGCCCTTTTAAGGGTTATTTGTAATTTAGTATAGGGTAGGGCTTTTTATTATTTTGGGGGGCTTTTTTATTTTATTAGGGGGTTTAGATTAGGTGTAATTAGTTTAAAAAACTTGTAATTATTTTATTATTTTCTGTAATTTAGTGTTTTTTTTCGCACTTTAGATAATTGTATTTAATTGTATTTAGTTTAGGGAGTTTATTTAATTATAGTGTAGTGTTAGGTGTAATTGTAACATAGGTTAGGTTTTATTTTACAGGTAAGTTTGTCTTTATTTTAGCTAGGTAGTTATTAAATAGTTAATAACTATTTAATAACTATTGTACCTAGTTAAAATACATACAAAGTTGCCTGTAAAATAAAAATAAACCCTAAGATAGATACAATGTAACTATTAGTTATATTGCAGCTATCTTAGGCCTAGATTTGGAGTTTGGTGTTAGCCGTGAAAACCAGCGTTAGAGGCTCCTAACACTGGTTTTAGGCTAACTCCGGTATTTGGAGTCACTCAAAAAAGGGTCTAACGCTCACTTTTCAGCCGCGACTTTTCCATACCGCAGATCCCCTTACGTCAATTGCGTATCCTATCTTTTCAATGGGATTTTTCTAACTCCGGTATTTAGAGTCGTGTCTGAAGTGAGCGTTAGAAATCTAACGACAAAACTCCAGCCGCAGAAAAAAGTCAGTAGTTAAGAGCTTTCTGGGCTAACGCCGGTTTATAAGGCTCCTAACTACTGTACTCTAGTAAAGTACACTAACACCCATAAACTACCTATGTACCCCTAAACCGAGGTCCCCCCACATTGCCGCCACTCGATTAAATTTTTTTAACCCCTAATCTGCCGACCGCCACCTACGTTATACTTATGTACCCCTAATCTGCTGCCCCTAACACCGCCGACCCCTGTATTATATTTATTAACCCCTAATCTGCCCCCACAACGTCGCCGCCAGCTACCTACAATAATTAACCCCTAATCTGCCGACCGCAAAGCGCCGCCACCTACATTATAGCTATGTACCCATAATCTGCTGCCCCTAACACCGCCGACCACTATATTATATTTATTAACCCCTAATCTGCCCCCCTCAACGTCGCCTCCACCTGCCTACATTTATTAACCCCTAATCTGCCGAGCGGACCGCACCGCTACTATAATAAAGTTATTAACCCCTAATCCGCCTCACTAACCCTATAATAAATAGTATTAACCCCTAATCTGCCCTCCCTAACATCGCCGACACCTAACTTCAATTATTAACCCCTAATCTGCCGACCGGAGCTCACCGCTATTCTAATAAATGTATTAACCCCTAATGCTAAGTCTAACCCTAACACTAACACCCCCCTAAGTTAAATATAATTTTAATCTATCGAAGTCTTCATCCAAGCGGGGCAGAAGAGGTCTTCCATCCGATTGAAGTCTTCATCCAAGCGGGGCAGAAGAGGTCTTCCATCCGATTGAAGTCTTCATCCAGGTGGCATCTTCTATCGACATCCATCTGGAGCGGAGCGGCAGCATCCTGAAGACCTCCGACGCGGAACATCCATCCTGGCCGACGACTGAACGACAAATGACGGTTCCTTTAAATGACGTCATCCAAGATGGCGTCCCTTGAATTCCGATTGGCTGATAGGATTCTATCAGCCAATCGGAATTAAGGTAGGAATATTCTGATTGGCTGATGGAATCAGCCAATCAGAATCAAGTTCAATCCGATTGGCTGATCCAATCAGCCAATCAGATTGAGCTTGCATTCTATTGGCTGTTCCGATCAGCCAATAGAATGCAAGCTCAATCTGATTGGCTTATTCCATCAGCCAATCAGAATATTCCTACCTTAATTCCGATTGGATGATAGAATCCTATCAGCCAATCGGAATTCGAGGGACGCCATCTTGGATGACGTCATTTAAAGGAACCGTCATTCGTCATTCAGTCGTCGGCCAGGATGGATGTTCCGCGTCGGAGGTCTTCAGGATGCTGCCGCTCCGCTCCAGATGGATGTTGATAGAAGATGCCGCCTGGATGAAGACTTCAATCTGATGGAAGACCTCTTCTGCCCCGCTTGGATGAAGACTTCAATCGGATGGAAGACCTCTTCTGCCCCGCTTGGATGAAGACTTCTACCTGATCATGGACATCTTCAGCCCCCCGCTTGGGCTTGGATCAGGACATCGGAGGAGCTCTTCTGGACGGATCGGTGAACCTGGTATGGTGAAGACAAGGAAGGAAGATCTTCGGGGCTTAGTGTTAGGTTTATTTAAGGGGGGTTTGGGTTAGATTAGGGGTATGTGGGTGGTGGGTTGTAATGTTGGGGGGGGTATTGTATGGTTTTTTTTTACAGGCAAAAGAGCTGAACTTCTTGGGGCATGCCCCGCAAAGGGCCCTGTTCAGGGCTGGTAAGGTAAAAGAGCTTTGAACTTTAGTAATTTAGAATAGGGTAGGGTATTTTTTTATTTTGGGGGGCTTTGTTATTTTATTAGGGGGCTTAGAGTAGGTGTAATTAGTTTAAAATTGTTGTAATATTTTTCTTATGTTTGTAAATATTTTTTTATTTTTTGTAACTTAGTTCTTTTTTATTTTTTGTACTTTAGTTAGTTTATTTCATTGTAGTAATGTGTAGATATTGTATTTAATTAATGTATTGATAGTGTAGTGTTAGGTTTAATTGTAACTTAGGTTAGGATTTATTTTACAGGTAATTTTGTTATTATTTTAACTAGGTAACTATTAAATAGTTCTTAACTATTTAATAGCTATTGTACCTGGTTAAAATAATTACAAAGTTGCCTGTAAAATAAATATTAATCCTAAAATAGCTACAATGTAATTATAATTTATATTGTAGCTATATTAGGTTTTATTTTACAGGTAAGTATTTAGCTTTAAATAGGAATAATTTATTTAATAAGAGTTCATTTATTTCGTTAGATTAAAATTATATTTAATTTAGGGGGGTGTTAGTGTTAGGGTTAGACTTAGCTTTAGGGGTTAATACATTTATTAGAATAGCGGTGAGCTCCGGTCGGCAGATTAGGGGTTAATGTTTGAAGTTAGGTGTCAGCGATGTTAGGGAGGGCAGATTAGGGGTTAATACTATTTATTATAGGGTTAGTGAGGCGGATTAGGGGTTAATAACTTTATTATAATAGCGGTGCGGTCCGGTCCGGTCCGGTCGGCAGATTAGGGTTTAATAAGTGTAGGCAGGTGGAGGCGACGTTGTGGGGGGCTGATTAGGGGTTAATAAATATAATATAGGGGTCGGCGGTGTTAGGGGCAGCAGATTAGGGGTACATAAGGATAATGTAAGTAGCGGCGGTTTACGGAGCGGCAGATTAGGGGTTAAAAATAATATGCAGGGGTCAGCAATAGCGGGGCGGCAGATTAGGGGTTAATAAGTGTAAGGTTAGGGGTTTTTTTCAGCTCAAACAGCCCCATTGTTTCCTATGGGGGAATCGTGCACAAGCACGTTTTTGAGGCTGGCCGCGTCCGTAAGCAACTCTGGTATCGAGAGTTGAAGCTGAGTTAAATATGCTTTACGCTCCTTTTTTGGAGCCTAACGCAGCCTTTATGTGGATTCTCAATACCAGAGTTATTTTTATGGTGCGGCCAGAAAAAAGCTGGCGTTAGCTACGCGGGTCCTTACCGACAAAACTCTAAATCTAGCCGTTAGGTTTTTTTTTATCGGTAAGTATTTAGTTTTAAATAGGAATAATTTAGTTAATTGTAGTTATTTTCTTTAGATTTATTTAAATTATATTTGTTAGGGGGGTTAGGGTTAGACTTAGGTTTAGGGGTTAATAACTTTATTATAGTTGTGGCGATGTTGGGGGTGGCAGATTAGGGGTTAATAAGTGTAGGTAGGTGGCGGCGACATTGGGGACGGCAGATTAGGGGTTCATAAATATAATGTAGGTGTCGGCAATGTTTGGGGCAGCAGATTAGGGGTTCATAAGTATAATGTAAGTGGCGGCGGTGTCTGGAGCGGCAAATTAGGGGTTAATAATATAATGCAGGTTTAGGCGATGTCGGGGGCAGCGGATTAGGGGTTAATAAGTGTAATAAGTGTAATATTACGGTGTTTAGACTCGGGGTTCATGTTAGGGTGTTAGGTGTAGACATAAAAAGTATTTCCCCATAGGAATCAATGGGGCTGCGTTAGGAGCTGAACGCTGCTTTTTTGCAGGTGTTAGGTTTTTTCCAGCCGGCTCTCCCCCATTGATTCCTATGGGGAAATAGTGCACGAGCACGTTTTGCCAGCTCACCGCTACCGTAAGCAGCGCTGGTAGTGAGGTGAGATGTGGAGCAAAATTTTGCTCTCCACTCACTTTTCTGCGGCTAACGCCGGGTTTGTAAAAACCCGTAATACCAGCGTTGTCTGTAAGTGAGCGGTGAGCATAAACTACTTGTTAGCACCGCACCCCTGTTAACGCAAAACTCGTAATCTAGGTGTATGTTTCTATGTTTCTATTATTGGGGTACTCATTAATAAGTCAAATAGTGTCTGGGGCTTATTAAGCCTTTTTAGCAATTTGATAAGTGAAAATGTCCCCCATAAATGTGTCATTTAGCATCAAGAATTTGAATTATGAAACAATAATAACATGCTGGTGATAAACTATGAAAATGGCTGATTGCTTCAACATTGAAAACGGCTTATTGGCAGCATTAACTGGTAATTATCAAATTATATATTGTGATCAATAACCTTAGTTGCAATCATGCATAAGCATTCATATCATCATATTTAATTGTGTAAGTTTAATAGTTTTATTGTAAAAATAAAAGCAACACAAACAGCCAATATATGTTGTTCAAAAATGTCAAAATTATTTTTTCAAAATGTGAAGAATATCAGAAGAGTCCTGTGAATAACGCTGTCCTGTTATGTATTGTTTTGATTAATTTATCATTTATTCATTCATTTTCATTAAATATATATTCATTTGATGAAATTATTATTTTTGATCTGAAATTAATCTTCAATGTTTTCTTGTGTAAGGCCAAATACAACATAAATTTATTAGTTTATTATTTTTAGAGGGGGGATTGGGGAACAGATATGAAACCCCCAAATATTTCATGATTAGTATGTGTTTTAAAACAACTTTCTAATTTAATTCTATTACCATTTTTTCTTCTTTCTCTTTGTATCTTTTGTTGAAAGACCCATTTATGAAGCCCTATGTGGCAGCACTATTTCCTGCCACGAAATGTTCTTGATACCTACCTAAGTAACTCTTTATAACAGAACACCACCGGAACTAAGAAAATGTGATAATAGAAGTAAATTGGAAAAAAAATACCTGTAGATTACGAGTCTTGCGTTAGCCTTAAAAAGCAGCGTTGACAGGTGTACCGCTCACATTTCTTCCGCGACTCAAGCTTGCCGCAAATCCCCTTACGTCAATTGCGTATCCTATCTTTTTAATGGGATTTGCCTAACGCCGGTATTACAAATCTTGGAAGAAGTGAGCGGTAGACCCTCTCCTGTCAAGACTCCTACCGCATTTAAAAGTCAGTAGTTAAGAGTTTTATGGGCTAACACCGTAACATAAAACTCTTAACTAAAGTGCTACAAAGTACACTAACACCCATAAACTACCTATTAACCCCTAAACCGAGCCCCCCCCCCACATCGGAAACACTTAAATAAATTATTTAACCCCTAATCTGCCGACCGGACATCGCCGCCACTGTAATAAATATAATAACCCCTAAACTACCGCACTCCCACCTCGCAAACACTAGTTACATTTTATTAACCCCTAATCTGCTGTCCCTAACATCACCGACACCTATCTAAATTGATTAACCCCTTATCTGCCGCCCCCAACGTCCCCGCTACTATATCAAATTTATTAACCCCTAAACCTAAGTCTAA
Source organism: Bombina bombina (assembly GCF_027579735.1). Lineage (NCBI taxonomy): Eukaryota > Metazoa > Chordata > Amphibia > Anura > Bombinatoridae > Bombina > Bombina bombina. The sequence goes on along the minus strand of NC_069503.1, from coordinate 868,788,389 downwards.
CCCTAAGTCTAACCCCCAACTTAAATATAATTTAATTCAAATTAAATAAAATTACTACAATTAAATAAATGAATCCTATTTAAAACTAAATACTTACCTATAAAATAAACCCTAAGCTAGCTACAATATAACTAATAGTTACATTGTAGCTAGCTTAGGATTTATATTTATTTTACAGGCAACTTTGTATTTATTTTAACTAGGTACAATAGTTAATTAAATAGTTATTAACTATTTAATAGCTACCTAGTTAAAATAAGTACAAATTTACCTGTAAAAAAAAATCCAAACCTAAGTTACAATTACACCTAACTCTACACTATAATTAAATTAATTACCTAAACTACCTACAATTAAATACAATTAAATTAAATAAACTAAAGTACGAAAAACAACAAACACTAAATTACAGAAAATAAAAAAATTATTACAAAATTTTTAAACTAATTACACCTAATCTAATCCCCCTAATAAAATAAAAAAAAATAATAAAATTCCCTACCCTATACTAAATTACAAATAGCCCTTAAAAGGGCCTTTTGTGGGGCATTGCCCCAAATGAATCAGCTCTTTGACCTGTAAAAAAATACAATACCCCCCAACATTAAAACCCACCACCCACACACCCAACCCTACTCTAAAACCCACCCAATCCCCCCTTAAAAAACCTAACACTACCCCCCTGAAGATCACCCTAACTTGAGACGTCTTCACCTAGCCGGGCACAAGTGGTTCTCCAGAGGGGCAGAAGTCTTCATACGATCCGGACAGAAGAGGTCCTCCAAGCGGCAGAAGTCTTCATCCAGGCAGCATCTTCTATCTTCATCTATCCAGAGTGGAGCGGGTCCATCTTCAATCCAGCCGACGCGGAGCATCCTCTTCAAACGAAGTCCAAGCGAAGAATGAAGGTTCCTTTAAATTACATCATCCAAGATGGTGTCCCTTGAATTCCAATTGGCTGATAGGATTCTATCAGCCAATCGGAATTAAGGTAGAAAAAATCCTATTGGCTGATGCAAACAGCCAATAGGATTGAGGTTGCATTCTATTGGCTGATTAGAACAGCCAATAGAATGGGAGCTCAATCCTATTGGCTGACTGAATCAGCCAATAGGATTGAACTTCAATCCTATTGGCTGATTGGATCAGCCAATAGGATTTTTCCTACCTTAATTCCAATTGGCTGATAGAATCCTATCAGCCAATAGGAATTCAAGGGACTCCATCTTGGATGACGTCATTTAAAGGAACCTTCATTCTTCGCTTGGACTTCGCTTGAAGAGGATGCTCCGCGTCGGCTGGATTGAAAATGGACCTGCTCCGCTCCGGATGGATGAATATAGAAGATGCCGCCTGGATGAAAACACACACAAGAAAGTATAAAATGGCGCTAACAATCCTTTCAATAAATAATAATTATTAATAATAGGCTTTGTTTCACCTCTTTTTAAATAGGATAAATACAATATAACAATGTATATTTCCACAAGAACAAATTTTAGATTAAATCCTGGTATGCATTATTATAACAAAATAAACAATATTTCCATCTGCAGATCATAAAAAGTGGTCAGTACATAACTTGAGTCCTCTGCTGCTTGTTTGCCAAATGTATCCTTCACACCAAATGCAGTAGGGCAGGAACTTTCACTCTAAAAGAAAAAAGCGCAGACAAGACTCAAGTGCAATAAAACACACAGATACAACTGCGCTTTAAAATTTAACACTTACAATGTTTATTAACAATAAAAGCCCATAAAAACGTAGCTTCTGCTATCCAAAACAAACGTTCCAAATACTCAGCTATTCAAAGTTGCTTGCTCTTCTATGATATAAACTCCTTTACTGAAGTCCGCCGGAACTTTCACAGTATGGAGAAGCTTGCTGCCAGAGCTACGGAAGCCCTAAGTTTCCCAAAAAAGGAAAGCGTTATCTTCCTAGGACTGGAATTTTTAATTTTTAATAGTTTATTTTTATTTGTTAATCTTCAGTTCTTTGGACCACTACTTATGTTTTAGTCTTGGAATTAGTTTATTTCCTCATTTCTCCTCATATTTTAAATTAGACATTTAGATGTAGGGTATTTGGTACTTCTCCTTTCCCACCTCCCCTCCCTCACTCCTTTTATCCTATTGAGAAATAGATAGGAATATGTATTTATTTATATATAAAATTTTCCCTGGAATAATGAAATTTTTAAATATGTGGGTAATGAATTTAAAATTAAAACTTTGTTTATTTATATGTCTATATCAATTAGCATATTAAAAATGGATTTAAGGATATATGTGATATTAATTAGTTATTTCATGTTTTAAAAGGCAATGGGGCCTAGTTATCAAGCCGTCAACCTCAAATACGCTGGAATTCCGCAGCGTATTTGTGGCGAGGCTGATTCGCCTTAGTTATCAAAGGCTCGAGACCGGCAAAAGTAGAATTTTGTGACGTAAACTTCGATCCGCCGGACTCAGTCCGACACAGATCGATTCTTACGTCACTCCAGATGTTCCGCACACAAGTGCGGCACATTCTCACTACTTTTGCTAGCTATCAAAAAACTAGCAGGTACGCTCGGCACCCCTGGAGGCGGCGGATCCCATAGGAATCAATGGGAGTCTGACCATAGCGAAAGTACAAGTTCGCTGCTGACAGACATCCCATTGATTTCTATGGGAGCTGTCTGCACCTAACACCCTAACATGTACCCCGAGTCTAAACACCACTAATCTGACCCCCCCTACACCGCCGCAACTAAATAAATTTATTACCCCCTAAACCGCCGCTCCCGGAGCCCACCGCAACTATAATAAATGTATTAACCCCTAAACCGCCGCTCCCTGAACCCGCCGCAACCTATATTAAATGTATTAACCCCTATCCTGCCCCCCCTACACCGTCGCCACCTATGATAAATTTATTAACCCCTAATCTGCCCCCCCCTACACCGTCGCCACCTATAATAAATTTATTAACCCCTATCCTGCCCCCCACTACGCCGCCGCCACTGTAATAAAATTATTAACCCCTAAACCTAAGTCTAACACTAACCCTAACGCCCCCCTAACTTAAATATTAATTAAATAAATCTAAATAAATTTACTCTTATTAACTAAATGAATCCTATTTAAAACTAAATACTTACCTTTAAAATAAACCCTAATATAGCTACAATATAAATAATAATTATATTCTAGCTATCTTAGGATTTATTTTTATTTTACAGGTAACTTTCAATTTATTTTAACTAGGTACAATAGCTATTAAATAGTTATTAACTATTTAATAGCTTACCTAGCTAAAATAAAGAGAAATGTACCTGTGAAATAAATCCTAACCTAAGTTACAATTACACCTAACACTACACTATACTTTAATAAATTATTCCTATTTAAAAATAAATACTTACTGTAAAATAAACCCTAAGATAGCTACAATGTAATTAATAATTATATTATAGCTATCTTAGGATTTATATTTATTTTACAGGTAACTTTGTATTTATTTTAGCTAGTTAGAATAGTTATTAAATAGTTATTAACTATTTAATAACTACCTAGCTAAAAGAAATACAAAATTACCTGTAAAATAAATCCTAACTTAAGTTACAATTAAACCATCCTACACTATCATTAAATTAATTAAATAAACTCCCTACAAATAACTACAATTAAATACAATTACATAAACTAACTAAAGTACAAAAAATAAAAAAAGCTAAGTTACAAAAAATAAAGAAATAAGTTACAAACATGTTAAAAATATTACAACAATTTTAAGCTACTTACACCTAATCTAAGCCCCCTAATAAAATAACAAACCCCCCCAAAATAAAAAAATGCCCTACCCTATTCTAAATTAAATAAATTTCAAAGCTCTTTTACCTTACCAGCCCTTAAAAGGGCCATTTGTGGGGGCATGCCCCAAAGAAAACAGCTCTTTTGCCTGTAAAAGAAAAATACAACCCCCCCCAACATTAAAACCCACCACCCACATACCCCTAATCTAACCCAAACCCCCCTTACAAAAACCTAACACTAATCCCCTGAAGATCATCCTACCTTGAGTCGTCTTCACTCAGCCGAGCCACCGATGGAACTGAAGAGGACATCCGGAGCGGAAGAAGTTAATCCTCCAAGCGGCGCTGAAGAAATCTTCCATCCGATGAAGTCATCATCCAGGCGGCGCTGAAGAAAAGTCTTCGATCCGGCCGATGTCATCTTCAAAGAGGCGCTGAAGAGGTCTTCTATCCGGGCGAAGTCATCTTCCAAGCCGGGTCTTGAATCTTCCTTCCGCCGACGCGGAACCACCTTCTTCACCGACGGACTACGACGAATGACGGCTCCTTTAAGGGACGTCATCCAAGATGGCGTCCCCTCAATTCCGATTGGCTGATAGGATTCTATCAGCCAATCGGAATTAAGGTAGGAAAAATCTGATTGGCTGATGGAATTCTTCAGCGCCGCTTGGAGGATTAACTTCTTCCGCTCCGGATGTCCTCTTCAGTTCCATCGGTGGCTCGGCTGAGTGAAGACGACTCAAGGTAGGATGATCTTCAGGGGATTAGTGTTAGGTTTTTGTAAGGGGGGTTTGGGTTAGATTAGGGGTATGTGGGTGGTGGGTTTTAATGTTGGGGGGGGTTGTATTTTTCTTTTACAGGCAAAAGAGCTGTTTTCTTTGGGGCATGCCCCCACAAATGGCCCTTTTAAGGGCTGGTAAGGTAAAAGAGCTTTGAAATTTATTTAATTTAGAATAGGGTAGGGCATTTTTTTATTTTGGGGGGGTTTGTTATTTTATTAGGGGGCTTAGATTAGGTGTAAGTAGCTTAAAATTGTTGTAATATTTTTAACATGTTTGTAACTTATTTTTTTATTTTTTGTAACTTAGCTTTTTTTATTTTTTGTACTTTAGTTAGTTTATGTAATTGTATTTAATTGTAGCTATTTGTAGGTAGTTTATTTAATTAATTTAATGATAGTGTAGTATTAGGTTTAATTGTAACTTAAGTTAGGATTTATTTTACAGGTAATTTTGTATTTCTTTTAGCTAGGTAGTTATTAAATAGTTAATAACTATTTAATAACTATTCTAACTAGCTAAAATAAATACAAAGTTACCTGTAAAATAAATATAAATCCTAAGATAGCTATAATATAATTATTAATTATATTGTAGCTATCTTAGGGTTTATTTTACAGGTATGTATTTATTTTTAAATAGGAATAATTTATTAAAGTATAGTGTAGTGTTAGGTGTAATTGTAACTTAGGTTAGGATTTATTTCACAGGTACATTTCTCTTTATTTTAGCTAGGTAAGCTATTAAATAGTTAATAGCTATTTAATAGCTATTGTACCTAGTTAAAATAAATTGAAAGGTACCTGTAAAATAAAAATAAATCCTAAGATAGCTAGAATATAATTATTATTTAAATTGTAGCTATATTAGGGTTTATTTTAAAGGTAAGTATTTAGTTTTAAATAGGATTCATTTAGTTAATAAGAGTAAATTTATTTAGATTTATTTAATTAATATTTAAGTTAGGGGGGCGTTAGGGTTAGGGTTAGACTTAGGTTTAGGGGTTAATAATTTTATTACAGTGGCGGCGGCGTAGTGGGGGGCAGGATAGGGGTTAATAAATTTATTATAGGTGGCGACGGTGTAGGGGGGGCAGGATAGGGGTTACTAGGTATAATGTAGGTGGCAGCGGTGTCCGGGAGCGGCGGTTTAGGGGTTAATACATTTATAAGAGTTGCGGCAGGGTCTAGGAGCGGCGGTTTAGGGGTTAGTTACTTTATTTAGTTGCGGGGGGCTCCGGGGGCGCCGGTATAGGGGGTAGAACAGTGTAGTTTAGTGTGAGTGCTTAGTGACAGGCTAGCAATAAAGCTGGGAAAAAGCCGAAGAGCAGCGAGATCGGATGAGTGATAACTGTCACAGTCCGCTGCTCATCGCCCCGCGGCTTTTTGACAGCTTTATTTGATAACTTAGGCGTATTTTTTCAGGTCCGCGGCGGCGAAGGTAGGCGAACTTAGGCGGGCGTATTGGGCCGGCGAAGCCAGAAAAGTAGACGGCTTGATAACTACCCCCCAATATATTTTTTATATACTCATGATGAAGTTAAAATTTAGCTTTTAGCTTTTATATGAATTATGCATGTTCATTACTTGACCGGTATGTATTTATTATAATTCGTTTTTTTATCTTATAAAGTTAAAATTTTGTTTTTTAGCCTATATGTGAATTATCCATGTTTATTATTTTGTTATTTATTTATCTATCTATCTATCTATCTATCTATTTATTTATTTATTTATTTATTTATTATTCTATTGGTGTATACATATAAGGATTTGCCTTTATTTATGCTTTTAAATATCTGTTTGTTGCCGCTAAGTGTCTGGACTTTAGGACCCTGTGTGTATCAGCTTATCAGCTTGCGGTAAAATACAGAGGAAATTAACCAATAGAGAGACATTTGAGGGTTCTTATCGAGGTGAGTTTAAAACTCACACATCACGATACTCATCTTCCTCCTTGAGAAAGTCTGCACGATAGCAGATGAAACGCGTTGGGGTTATTGTTGATGAAGTTTGGACATCCAGAGGATCCGTAGTTACAGCAGTCCTAGGAAGATAACGCTTTCCTTTTTTGGGACACTTAGGGTTTCCGTAGCTCTGGCAGCAAACTTCTCCATACTGTGAAAGTTCCGGCGGACTTCAGTAAAGGAGTTTATATCATAGAAGAGCAAGCAACTTTGAATAGCTGAGTATTTGGAACGTTTGTTTTGGATAGCAGAAGCTACGTTTTTATGGGCTTTTAATGTTAATATACATTGTAAGTGTTAAATTTTAAAGCGCAGTTGTATCTGTGTGTTTTATTGCACTTGAGTCATGTCTGTGCTTTTTTCTTTTAGAGTGAAAGTTGCCACCTGGATAAAGACTTCTGCCGCTTGGAGGACCTCTTCTGCCCGGATCGGATGAAGACTTCTGCCCCTCTGGAGGACCACTTGTGCCCCGGCTGGGTGAAGACATCTCAAGGTAGGGTGATCTTCAGGGGGGTAGTGTTAGGTTTTATTAAGGGGGGATTGGGTGGGTTTTAGAGTAGGGTTGGGTGTGTGGGTGGTGGGTTTTAATGTTGGGGGGGTATTGTATTTTTTTTACAGGTGAACGAGCTGATTACTTTGGGGCAATGCCCCGCAAAAGGCCCTTTTAAGGGCTATTTGTAATTTAGTATAGGATAGGGAATTTTATTATTTGGGGGGGCTTTTTTATTTTAATAGGGGGATTAGATTAGGTGTAAATAGTTTAAAATTCTTGTAATTCTTTTTTTATTTTCTGTAATTTAGTGTTTTTTTTCCCATAATTTAATTTATTTAATTTAATTGTAATTCATTGTAGGTAGTTTAGGTAATTAGTTTATTATAGTGTAGTGTTGGGTGTAATTGTAACTTAGGTTAGGGTTTATTTTACAGGTACTTTTGTACTTATTTTAACTAGGAAGTTATTAAATAGTTAATAACTATTTAATAACTATTGTACCTAGTTAAAATAAATACAAACTTGCCTGTAAAATAAAAATAAACCCTAAGCTAGCTACAATGTAACTATTAGTTATATTGTAGCTAGCTTAGGGTTTATTTTATATTTAAGTATTTAGTTTTAAATAGGAATTATTTTTTTAATTGTAGTAAATTTATTTAGATGTATTTAAATTATATATAAGTTAGAGGGGTGTTAGGGTTAGACTTAGGTTTAGGGGTTAATAAATTATATTTATTATAGTGGCAGTGACGTTGGCGGCGGCAGATTATGGGTTTATAAATTTAATATAGTTGCGGCGACATTGGGGGGCAGATTAGAGGTTAATAACTATAATGTAGGTGTCGGCAATGTTGGGGGCAGTAGATTAGGGGTTCATAAGTATAATGTAGGTGGCAGCGGTGTCCGGAGCAGCATATTAGGGGTTAATAATATAATGTAGGTGTAGGTTAATAAGTGTAATATTAGGGGTGTTTAGACTTGGGGTTCATGTTAGGGTGTTAGGTGCATACATAAAATTAATTTCCCCTTAGGAAACAATGGGGCTGCGTTAGGAGCTGAATGCTGCTTTTTTGCAGGTGTTAGTTTTTTTTAGCCAGCTCAGCCCCATTGTTTCCTATGGGGAAATCGTGCACGAGCACGTTTAGCCAGCTCACCGCTGACTTAAGCAACTCTGGTATTGAGGTGAGATGTGGAGCTAAATTTTGCTCTATGCTCACCTTTTTGCAGGTAATGCCAGGTTTAAAAAACCTGTAATACCAGCGTTGTCTTCAGGGAGCGGTGGGACAAAAAGGCTTGTTAGCAACGCACCCCTGTTAGAGCAAAACTCGTAATCTCGTGATAAAATGGTATGTTCTGTCTGAATCACAAACAATTTTTTGGGGTGCATATTCCTCTAACTAATGTGAAGGTTTGTTTATTTTTCAATTTCTGCACCATTTTTAAAAACAATTTAAACAGCAGCTGTATGCAAGCTGACAACCGTTGTCACCACAAACAAATCCCTAAATGGGAGCTCTACAGGCTGCCATATATAATATTAACAGCCATAGCATTCTGTCACTGTTATGTTATAGCAGAAAGTATTATCTGTTGCTACTGCTTGGTGGAGAGGTGGCTGTATCTCAAAAAAAAAAAAAAAAGTAAATGGTCATATGGATGAGATTTATTATTATTAGGTGGCCAGCAACAAAGTTGCAGGACAACCTATTGTTATTGTTCGGATTATTATTAGGTGGCCAGCAACAAAGTTGCAGGACAACCTATTGTTATTGTTCGGATTATTATTATTATTATTATTATTATTATTATTATTATTCTTTTTATTCCGCCAAGCTTTGTATTCAATTGCCCATAACTGCTTAACTGTTTTTGCAAAGCTCTTAAAATCAGGTATGCTGGTACAGCCTATTGCTGTGCTACATCTCATGCAAAATTGAACTCCTAGGTCACATGCTCTGGCAGCCATATTGCTTTTTGCGACAAATTTCGACAAACGCTTAAAAATCTTTAGCTCTGGAACTGCTTATGTTACAACTTTGAAACTCGCTGTGCTTAGTGCTACTATGACCTGAAATTGCTATTGCTCAAGAGAAGTGCCTTGGTCACATGATGTGGCAGCCATCTTGCATTTTGCGAAAATATTCAAACATCTTCTTCTCCTAAACCGCTTAGTGCAATGATGCGTAATTTTGCACATATGCTCCTTGCAAGGTCCTCTACCAAGTTTGTTCAAACTGCGATTTTTCCATAATCAACATGGCTTCTGTGAGACATTAACCTTTTTATCGCCATTTAATTGCGTAATTTTGCACTTTATACATTAGTTTTACAATATTTAACAATATTACAGTGTAATAGACACATGATTACACATAGTCATAACCCTTAGAGACAATATTGCAGTTAAAATTCGCATTGCGCAATCGCCTTCGTGAAATAAAACATTTGCAAATTTTCATAAAACTTCTGCAAATTGTAGAGGTCTATAGTGAGCATTAGTATGTGCAATTTGAAAGCCATACATTGCATAGCTTGGCAGCCATTTTGTTTCGTATGCGCCATTTTTAAAAACTATAAAAATCTTCTTCTCCGAAACCGCTTATGGGACAGACTTGAAATTTTGTTTATAGAGTTATCTTATGACTTACATTCAGATTTGTTCAAGAGAAGTTGATACGTCATGTGGTTTGGCAGCCATTTTGAATTGTTCAAAAACGCTTAACGATATATTTAAATTAATAATAAAACAAAAACCGTTTTACAAAAATGCTTTATTTTTGCCATGTTTATTGACATCTATAGTGAGCACTATTGTGCGTAATATGGAGGCTGTATATCTTACGATCAGGCAGCCATCTTGGTTTACGCGATAATTTCGAAAGTCTATTTTCTCTGCAACCGCTTATGTAAGAAGTGTGAAATTTGCTATACAGTCTATTATTGTTACCTAGATTCATAATTGCTCATTAGGAGAGAATCAGTCACATGATGCGGCAGCAATATCGGTTTTATTTTTATCGTAATTATTTGTAATTCAATACTTCCTCTTTTGAGTCAATTGCTCACAAAACACAAATTACTTATGCTAAACTCTTGAAATCAGGTATGCTGGTACAGCCTATTGCAATGCTACATCTCATGCAATATTGAACTCATAGGTCATAAGGTTACGCAGCCATATTGTTTTTTGCGACAAATTTCGAGAACTGCTTAATAATCTTTAGCTCTGGAACTGCTTATGTTGCAACTTTGAAACTTGCTGTGCTTAATGATGCTATGACCTAGATTTTCCATTGCTCAACAGAAGTGACTTGGTCACATGATGTAGCAACCATCTTGCATTTTGCGAAAATCTTTAAACATCTTCTTTTCTTAAACTGCTTAGTGCAATAAAGTGCAATTTTGCACTTATGCTCCTTGCAAGGTCCTCTACCAAGATTGTTAAAATTGCGATTTTTCCATAATCAACATGGCTGCTGTGAGACATTAACCTTTTTATCGCCATTTAATTGTGTAATTTTGCACTTTATACATTAGTTTTACAATATTTAACAATATTACAGTGTAATAGACACATGATTACACTTAGTCATAACCCTTAAAGACAATATTGCAGTTAAAATTCGCATTGCGCAGTCGTCTTCGTGAAATAAAACATTTGCAAATTTTCATGAAACTTCTGCAAATTGTAGAGGTCTATAGTGAGCATTAGTATGTGCAATTTGAAAGCCATACATTGCATAGCTTGGCGGCTATTTTGTTTCGTATGCGCCATTTTTAAAAACTATAAAAATCTTCTTCTCCGAAACCGCTTATGGGACAGACTTGACATTTTGTTTATAGAGTTATCTTATGACTAACATTCAGATTTGTTCAAGAGAAGTTGATACATCATGTGGTTTGGCAGCCATTTTGAATTGTTCAAAATTGCTTAACGATATATTTAAATTCATAATAAAACAAAAACCGTTTTACAAAAATGCTTTATTTTTTACATGTTTATTGACATCTATAGTGAGCACTATTGTGCATAATATAGAGGCTGTATATCTTACGATCGGGCAGCCATATTGGCTTACGCAAAAATTTCGAAAGTCTATTTTTTCTGCAACCGCTTATGTAAGAACTGTGAAATTTGCTGTAGTCTTATATTGTGACCTAGAGTCACAGTTGTTCATGTTGAAGGAATTAGTCACAAGCTGTGGCAGCCATATTGGTTTACGCAAAAATTTTGAAACTGTGTTTTCTTTCCAACCGCTTATGTTAAAACTGTGAAATTTGCAGTATAACCATATATTGTCACCTAGAGTTACATTTGTTCATGTTGAAAGTATAGGTCATATGGTGTGGCAGCCATTTTAAAAAACGCAAACATTTCGAAAATGTGTTTTTTTTCCAAATGCTTATGTTAGAACTGTAAATAGTTGTTAAAAAGCTTTATTTTGTGACATAACTACTTATATGGCATTGCAAAAATAATGCGCTGGCCACCTCTATTGCTGCTTGCAGCTATATTTATTATTATTATTATTATTATTATTATTATTATTATTATTCTTTTTATTCCGCCAAGCTTTGTATTCAATTGCCCATAACTGCTTAACTGTTTGTGCAAAGCTCTTAAAATCAGGTATGCTGGTACAGCCTATTGCTGTGCTACATCTCATGCAATATTGAACTCATAGGTCACATGCTCTGGCAGTCATATTGCTTTTTCCGACAAATTTTGACAAACGCTTAAAAATCTTTAGCTCTGGAACTGCTTATGTTACAACTTTGAAACTCGCTGTGCTTAGTGCTACTATGACCTAAAATCGCTATTGCTCAAGAGAAGTGCCTTGGTCACATGATGTGGCAGCCATCTTGCATTTTGCGAAATTTTTCAAACATCTTCTTCTCTTAAACCGCTTAGTGCAATGACGCGCAATTTTGCACATATGCTCCTTGCTAGGTCCTCTACCAAGTTTGTTCAAACTGCGATTTTTCCATAATCAACATGGCTGCTGTGAGACATTAACCTTTTTATCGCCATTTAATTGTGTAATTTTGCACTTTATACATTAGTTTTACAATATTTAACCATATTACAGTGTAATAGACACATGATTACACATAGTCATAACCCTTAAAGACAATATTGCAGTTAAAATTCGCATTGCGCAGTCGCCTTCGTGAAATAAAACATTTGCAAATTTTTATGAAACTTCTGCAAATTGTAGAGGTCTATAAAGAGCATTAGTATGTGCAATTTGAAAGCCATACATTGCATAGCTTGGCGGCCATTTTGTTTCGTATGCGCCATTTTTAAAAACTATAAAAATCTTCTTCTCCGAAACCGCTTATGGGACAGACTTGAAATTGTGTTTATAGAGTTATCTTATGACTAACATTCAGATTTGTTCAAGAGAAGTTGATATGTCATGTGGTTTGGCAGCCATTTTGAATTGTTCAAAATTGCTTAACGATATATTTAAATTAATGATAAAACAAAAACCGTATCACAAAAATGCTTTATTTTTGCCATGATTATTGACATCTATAGTGAGCACTATTGTGCGTAATATGGAGGCTGTACAACTTACGATCAGGCAGCCATCTTGGTTTATGCGAAAATAACGAAAGTCTATTTTCTCTGAAACCGCTTATGTTAGAACTATGAAATTTGCAGTATAATCTTATATTGTGACCTAGATTCATAATTGCTCATTAGGAGATAATCAGTCACATGATGCGGCAGCAATATTGGTTTTATGTTTATCGTAATTATTTGTAATTCAATACTTCCTCTTTTGAGTCAATTGCTCACAAAACACAAATTACTTATGCTGAACTCTTGAAATCAGGTATGCTGATACAGCCTATTGCAATGCTACATCTCATGCAATATTGAACTCATAGGTCATAAGGTTACGCAGCCATATTGTTTTTTGCGACAAATTTTGAGAACTGCTTAATAATCTTTAGCTCTGGAACTGCTTATGTTGCGACTTTGAAACTTGCTGTGCTTAGTGCTCCTATGACCTAGATTTGCCATTGCTCAACAGAAGTGACTTGGTCACATGATGTAGCAACCATCTTGCATTTTGCGAAAATCTTTAAACATCTTCTTCTCTTAAACCGCTTAATGCAATAAAGCGCAATTTTGCACGTATGCTCCTTGCAAGGTCCTCTACCAAGATTGTTAAAATTGCGATTTTTCCATAATCAACATGGCTGCTGTGAGACATTAACCTTTTTATCGCCATTTAATTGCATAATTTTGCACTTCATACATTAGTTTTACAATATTTAACAATATTACAGTGTAATAGACACATGATTACACATACTCATAACACTTAGAGACAATATTGCAGTTAAAATTCGCATTGCGCAGTCGTCTTCGTGAAATAAAACATTTGCAAGTTTTCATGAAACTTTCGCAAATTGTAGAGCTCTATAGTGAGCATTAGTATGTGCAATTTGAAAGCCATACAGTGCATAGCTTGGCGGCCATTTTGTTTCGTATGCGCCATTTTTAAAAACTATAAAAATCTTCTTCTCCGAAACCGCTTATGGGACAGACTTGAAATTTTGTTTATAGAGTTATCTTATGACTAACATTCAGATTTGTTCAAGAGAAGTTGATAGGTCATGTGGTTTGGCAGCTATTTTGAATCGTTCAAAATTGCTTAACAATATATTTAAATTCATAATAAAACAAAAACCGTTTTACAAAAATGCTTTATTTTTTACATGTTTATTGACATCTATAGTGAGCACTATTGTGCATAATATAGAGGCTGTATATCTTACGATCGGGCAGCCATCTTGGTTTACGCAAAAATTTTGAAAGTCTATTTTCTCTGCAACCGCTTATGTAAGAACTGTGAAATTTGCTGTACAGTCTTATATTGTGACCTAGAGTCACAGTTGTTCATGTTGAAGGAATTAGTCACAAGCTGTGGCAGCCATATTGGTTTACGCAAAAATTTTGAAACTGTGTTTTCTTTCCAACCGCTTATGTTAAAGCTGTGAAATTTGCTGTATAACCATATATTGTCACCTAGAGTTACATTTGTTCATGTTGAAAGTATAGGTCATATGGTGTGGCAGCCATTTTAAAAAACGCAAATATTTCGAAAATGTGTTTTTTTTCCAAATGCTTATGTTAGAACTAAAACAGTTGTTGTATAGCTTTATTTTGTGACATAACTACTTATATGGCATTGCAAAAATTATGTGCTGGCCACCTCTATTGCTGCTTGCAGCTATATTTAGGTGGCCAAGCACTATAGTGCTGGACACCTATTGTTTTTGCTCAGATTATTATTATTATTTTTATTATTATTATTATTATTATTATTATTATTATTATTATTTTTCCGACGTTTTTTTCAAATGCTTATAATAACAACAGCATAACTCAAAAACTCATGAAACTTGGCACAGTGCTAGAGATCTATGCTGTACATAATCCTATGCAATATAAATCTCATAGGTCATGTGATCTAGCAGCCATATTGTTTTTTGCGACAAATTTTGACAAACGCTTGAAAATCTTCTTCTCTGGAACCGCTTATGTTACAGTTGTTAAACTTGCTGTGTGTACTGCTGTACTGACCTACAATAAAGTTTGTTCAAGAGAAGTGATTTGGTCACATGATTTAGCTGCCATTTTGAAATGTGCGAAAATCTTTAAACATCTTCTTCTCTGAAACCGCTAAGTGCAATGAAGCGCAATTTTGCACATATACTCTTTGCGAGGTCATCTACCAAGATTGTTAAAACTGCAAATTTTTCATAATCAACATGGCTGCTATGAGCGATTCGCCTTTTTATTGCTGTTTAATTGCGTAAATTTGCACTTTATGCATTATATTTACACTATTTAACTATATTACAGTGCAGCAGACACATGATTACACATAGTCATGCCACCTAAAGGCAATATTGCAGGTAAAATTCGCACTGCGCAGTCGCCTTTGTGAAATAAAACATTTGCAAATTTTCATGAAACTTCTGCAAATTGTAGAGGTCTATAGTGAGCATTAGTATGTGCAATTTGAAAGCCATACATTGCATAGCTTGGTGGCCATTTTGTTTCGAATGCGCTGTTTTTAAAAACTACAAAAATATTCTTCTCCGAAATTGCTTATGGCACAGACTTGAAATTTTGTTTATAGAGTTATCTTATGACTAACATTCAGATTTGTTCAAGAGAAGTTGATAGGTCATGTGGTTTGGCAGCCATTTTGAATTGTTCAAAAATGCCTAACGATATTATTAAATTAATAATAAAACAAAAACCGTTTTACCAAAATGCTTTATTTTTGCCATGCTTATTGACATCTATGGTGACAACTATTGTGCATAATATGGAGACTGTATATCATATATTCTGGCAGCCATTTTGTTTTTTGCGAAAATTTTGAAAATCTATTTTCTCTGCAACCACTTATGTTAGAACTGTGAAACTTTATGTATAACCTTATATTGTGACATACAATTACATCTGTTCATGTTGAAAGTATTGGTCACATGGTATGGCCGCCATTTTGAATAACGCAAAAACTTCAAAAATGTGTTTTCTTTGCAACCGCTTATGTTAAAGCTTTGAAATTTGCTGTATAACCATATAATGTGACCTAGAGTTACATCTGTTCATGCTTAAAGTATTGACCATATAGTGTGGCAGCCATCTTTAAAAACGCAATAATTTCAAAAATGTGTTTTCTTTCCAACTGTTTAACTTAGAACTGCATAAACTTGCTTTATAGATATATATTTTGACTTAGCTGCTTGTGTGCCATTGCATAGGCAATGCACTTGGCCACCTCTATTGCTGCTTGCAGCTATATTTATTATTATTATTATTATTATTATGCAGGTGGAAAATGTTCTCATAGAAATAACCTGTCAGTGTGCATTTGCATTAGCTGCCATAATTTTAAATTACATGAGCAATCGCTCCTGCAACCCACCCCATACAGGGCTTATCAGTCATTCCAGGCAAATGAGTCTGGGTTGTCTGATGTCTGAAACCTCCGAGCAGACATGTTAAGAAACTTTCGCCTAGATTACGAGTTTTGCGTTAGAGGCTGTGCGGTGCTAACAAGCAGTTTATGCTCACTGCTCACTTACAGACAGCGCTGGTATTACGGGTTTTTTACCCGGCATTAGCCGCAAAAAAGTGAGCGTAGAGCAAAATTTTGCTAAACATTTCACCTCAATACCAGCGCTGCTTACGTTAGCAGTGAGCTGGTAAAACGTGCTCGTGCACGATTTCCCCATAGGAGAGCCGGCTGGAAAAAACCTAACACCTGCAAAAAAGCAGCGTAAAGCTCCTAACGCAGCCCCATTGATTCCTATGGGGAAAATACATTTATGTCTACACCTAACACCCTAACATGAACCCCGAGTCTAAACACTCCTAATCTTACACTTATTAACCCCTAATCTGCTGCCCCCGACATCGCCGTCACCTGCATTATATTATTAACCCCTAAACTGCCGCTTCGGACACCGCCGCCACCTACATAATACTTATGAACCCCTAATCTGCTGCCCCCAACATCGCCGACACCTACATTATATTTATTAACCCCTAATCTGCCGTCCCCAATGTCGCTGCAATCTAACTACACTTATTAACCCCTAATCTGCCCCCCAACGTCGCCACCACTATAATAAACATATTAACCCCTAAACCTAAGTCTAACCCTAACCCCCTAACTTAAATATAATTTAAATACATCTAACTAAAATTACTATCATTAACTAAATAATTCCTATTTAAAACTAAATACTTACGGATAAAATAAAGCCTAAGCTAGCTACAATATAACTAATAGTTACATTGTAGCTAGCTTACGGTTTATTTTTATTTTACGGGCAACTTTGTATTTATTTTAACTAGATAGAATAGTTATTAAATAGTTATTAACTATTTAATAACTTCCTAGTTCAAATAAAGACAATTTTACCTGTAAAATAAAACCTAACCTAAGTTACAATTACACCTAACACTACACTACAATTAAATTAATTACCTAAATGAAATACAATTAATTACAATTAAATACAATTATCTAAAGTACAACAAAAACAAACACTAAATTACAGAAAATAATAAAGAAATTACAAGATTTTTAAACTAATTACACCTAATCTAATCCCCCTAACAAAATTAAAAAAGCCCCCCCCCAAAATAAAAAAAAGCCCTACCCTACACTAAATTACAAATAGCCCTTAAAAGGGCCTTTTGCGGGGCATTGCCCCAAAGTTAGTTAATTGTAGTAATTTTATTTAGATTTATTTAAATTATATTTAAGTTAGGGAGTGTTAGGGTTAGACTTAGGTTTAGGGGTTAATAACTTTATTATAGTAGCGGCGACGTTGGGGGCGGCAGATTAGGGGTTAATAAATGTAGGTAGATGTTGGCGATGTTAGGGCCGGCAGATTAGGGGTTAATAATATTTAAATAGTGTTTGGGATGCGGGAGTGTGGCGGTTTAGGGGTTAATATATTTATTATAGTGGCGGCGATGTCTGGTTCGGCAGATTAGGGGTTAAAATATTTATTATAGTGTTTGCGATGTGGGGGCCTTGGTTTAGGGGTTAATAGGTAGTTTATGGGTGTTAGTGTACTTTTTAGCACTTTAGTTAAGAGTTTTATGCTACGGCGTTGTAGTGTAAAACTCCTAACTAATGACTTTTAAATGCGGTACCAGTCTTGACAGGAGAGGGTTTACCGCTCACTTTTGGTCAGACTCGTAATACCGGCACTATGCAAGTCCCATTGAAAATATAGGATACGCAATTGACGTAAGTGGATTTGCGGTATTTCCGAGTCTGGCCAAAAAAATGAGCGGTACACCTGTACCTTCAAGACTCGTAATACCAGCGGGTGTTAAAATGCAGCATTAGGACCTCTTAACGCTGCTTTTTAAGGCTAACGCACAACTCGTAATCTAGGCCAGTGTTTGTACTTTGTACAACTGGTGCAACTTGCATATGAAAGAGCCCACTTTGAAACAGCTCAGGAACTGCTTGTACAGCTTCTTAAATGGGGCCCATTATATAATGACTCAATAGCAGCTAAAATGACTAATGAATATGAATAGAGAACAATAGCAAGATAATTGACAATTGGTATGATGGCCACAATCCTAACTACATACAGATGTATTTGAAGAGGCATCAGGTGACTTAATCTTAACTGGAGAACAGTGTGTTATAGCCTAACTGGTTCTAGTATAATTAAAGGAAAGTTCCAGTGCACTTACAGTGCTGTTCCTTTGGTAGAATTCCTCAAGCTCCATCTTGGATGCTATTAAGCTGAATGTGTGCTTAGGAAGTGCTTGTCATAAGCTATCATCCTTTTACTGCATAAATGCATCACAGGTAACTATATATACAAAGGCCCATTTCTTTTATTTTTTCTCCCAAATAGTAGAGGAATACATTAATTCCAGAGAATTAGAGCAACGGTCTCTATGTGTAGCAGAAGGGTGACTAGAGAGTGGCATGGGATGAAAGCCAATGGCGTCTCCATAGTACTGGCCAATCGCATGCTGTATAAAAGCATTTTGGGATGCTGTGCTGTCTGGTTCAGTGTAGAAACATATCTCAATAGTTCACACAATAATGTATTGTATTGCTCCTGAGCCTTAGCTTAGACAACCAAAGTTTACCATGTCATTTTGTTTTTCAATACTGACCCTAACTTACTATGCTTGATTTGGAGCCATAAAAAATAAAGAATCAGAAGTTGCATCCACACTTAGCCACCATTCACCAGCCAGTTCCTGCTTACAACCTGCAATGTTTGATGTTCCTGTGCAACTCTACTAATCTGCCTAACATTGGAGCGTATTTTGGCCTAGGCCACTCTCTTGTTACTCTTATTAGTGCACTTTGTGCACATGAGGTAAATATGATTTGGGAAGGTGGGGAGTTTGGTGGGGAGCTGGTTTCTCAATGCCTAGTGCAGCACAAAACCTTAATACATCCATGGTTTCATTTTGGACATAGAATGCCCTTGTAAAAAAATGCACAAAAACCCCAAACAAACAGTAACTTATTCTTTTTATTAGTTGCTTGATAAGCAGCTGTACTTTGCTTCTCTATGGTGATTCCTGTAGATAAGATACTTTATAAATTGTGCCATAAATGGACAGGACTGCATCATTCTGCCTTAATATGTATATAGAGAGTGATGTGTACTCAATCACACACCACGCCCTTAGGGGGCGCTTCCTCAATTTCAGATATATTTAGTAGTTTGTGTGGGGGCTTTAGGGAATCTCATAAATGAGTAACCAACACAGTTATCTATGCTAGACACTATAACAAGTGGTAATGTCAGCAGTGTAGTAAAAGTAAAATAATGTACTAGTGATAATCTTAAAATAAAATAAAATGGAATTAGAACAGTGTATGATAAACTATGATATCAAATAATATATAAGTCCATAAATCCAGGGAAATGAGAAAAATCCAGACGTTGAGGCAGCACTCTGTCAAAGGATGGCTATCCTGATGTTCAGAATCTAAAAGAGACTAAAAAACAGAGGCGCCACCATGGCCTAATATCGCCAATACAGATAAAAACAACAGCACAGGAGAATGTGAATACTCACAAACATAAAGCACCCGACTGGTGCTAGTGGAGCGGGCTGAAACTTCACAGTGGTCCAGCACACTGTACCCTTGGCGCAGAGACTGTCAGAAATCCTCTGAATACCCAGTGTTCAAGTGCCTATGAAGGCAAGAAAAAGCAAACCAACATGGCCCAATATCATCTGGACAGGGAAAAAGTAAAACCAAATGCTTGCACTTACAAGATAGCTAGCACCTGTAGGTGCAATATCAGCAAACTGGAACCAAAACGTCACCCAGTAGATTAGTATGAAGGCAATCCTCAGCCAGGACCAGGAACAAAAATGTAATTTTTCACCAAAGGTGATAAACCACACAATAGCAAGTGTATAAAAAATATAAAATATCTTTATTAACACAGCGACGCGTTTCTCAGCCTACTCAGGGCTGTTTCATCATTCTGCCTTGTTTACTTTATTCTTTTTGGTCAACCAATATTTGTTTTGTTTTGGCATATAGCAGCTGTTTCTGCAGTGCTTAGTTAGTGAACACATTGTTAAAGGGACAGTCTACAATAGAATTGTTATTGTTTTAAAAGATAGATAATCCCTTTATTACCCCTGTTTTGCATAACCACAAAAGTTATATTATTATACTTTTTACATCTGTGATTACCTTGTATCTAAGCATCTTCTGACAGTCCCCTGATCACATGACTTTTTATTTATTATCCATTGACTTGCAGTTAGTACTGTGTTGTGCTAAATCTTAAATAACTCCTCGGGTGTGAACACAATGTTATCTATAAGGCCCACATGAACTAGCAGTCTCCTGTTGTGAAAATAAAATAAAAAAGCATGTGATTAAGAGGCTGCCTATAGTGATTTAGAAACAGGCAGAAATGTAGAGGTTTAAATGTTATAAAGTATATTAATACTTAGCAATATTAATATATATATATTAATTATACCAATATTGGTTGTGCAAAGCTGGGGAATGGGTAGTAAAGACGTTATCTATCTTTTAAAACAATAACAATTTTAGTGTAGACTGTCCCTTTAAAGGGAAATGAAACCCATTTTTTCTTTCATTATTTAGAAAGAGCATGCAATTTTAAACAACTTTCTATTTTACTTCTATTATCCAACTTGCTTCATTTGCTTGATATCCTTTGTTGAAAAGCATATCTAAATAGTAGCTGCTGATTGGTGGCTGCACATAGACGCCTCGTGTTATTGGCTCACCAATGTGCATTGCTATTTCTTCAACAAAGGATACCTAAAGGCTGAAGTAAAGTATACCATAGAAGTAAATTTGAATGTTATTTAAAATTGTATTCTCACTCGGCTAGATTACGAGTTTGGCGTTATGAGTGAAAAAGCATTGTTATGCTTCATAACGCTGCTTTTTCCCTAACGCCGCTATTACAAGTCTTGTAGGTATAGGTGTACAGCACACCTTTTTGGCCGTCACGCAACGTCAGTACCGCACTTTTAAAAAAGTCCTTTTTCAATGGGACTTCCATAGCGCTGGTATTACAAATTTGCCTGGGAGGCCAAAAAGTGAGCGGTACACCCTATACTGATAAGATCAGTACCACCATCTAAAGTCAGTAGTTATGAGTTTTACATTACAAAGCTGTAGCATAAAACTCATAACTAAAGTTTTAAAAAGTACACTAACACCCATAAACTGCCTATTAACCCCTAAACCGAGGCCCTCCCGCATCACAAACACTAAAATAAAATTATTAACCCCTAATCTGCCGCTCCAGACACAATTTTTTTTTATTAACCCCTATTCCCCCGGTCCCTGACATTGTCGCCTCTATAATAAACCTATTAACCCCTAAACCGCCGCCCTCCCGCATCACAAACACTAATTAAAGATTATTAACCCCTAATCTGCCGTTAAATGGGTAGAGCCTCAGTGTTCTCTGTTCCATGATAATGTCCCCATATTTGAGTTAGAAGGGTATTAAAATAGTATTTTATAATAGTACAGCAAGAGCATTGAGGATATGTGACCGCTCAGCTATAGAGTTGTCTCCTCCCCAGTTTGTATTTATTTTATATAGGTAGACTAGTTAGTAAATAGTTATTAACTATTTACTAACTACCTAGTTAAAATAAATACAAAGTTAAAGGGAAAATAAAACCTAACCCGCCTTACAATAAAAACTAACATTACAATAAAATAAAATAAATTTAATTATTGAAATACAATTTTCTAAATTTAAAAAAAAATATAAACACTAAATTACAAAAAATAAAAAATTAAATTGTCAAAAATAAAAAAGAATTACACCAAATCTAATAGCCCTATTAAAATAAAAAAGCCCCCCAAAATAAAAAAAAAACCCTAGCCTACACTAAACTGCCAATGGCCCTCAAAAGGCCCTTTTGTGGGGCATTGCCCCAAAGAAATCTGCTTTTTTACCTGTAAATAAAAAATACAAACACCCCCCAACAGTAAAACTCACCACCAGGGCCGGACTGGGAAATCAGACCAGCCCTGGAAATTTGTATAGACCGGCCCAGCCATGCCCCCTTCAGCCCAGCCACGCCCCCTTCAGCCCAACCCATACAAATTTTGAAGCTTTCCAAAATAATGCATCAGTATAAGTGCACTAAACAGCAAACAATGTTTTATTTGGATAAAATACAACTTTACATTCTGAACTCACTTAATGGAACAATACGGTGGATTTGTAATACAGGCTGAAAGTGTTTTTAATAAAAAGTCTGCAAACCTAAGTAGTATTGTAATCTAGGTATAACAATACACTAAATACCAACCATAATGTATTTTAATGATAGTGATATACAGTGATAAACATATATAGTGATATACAACCATACTGTATTTTAATGATAGTGATATACAGTGATATATACATATCTAGTGATATACAACCATAATGTATTTTAATGATAGTAATATACAGACTGTATGTCACTATCATTAAAATACATTATGGTTGTATATCACTATATATGTATATCACTGTATATCACTATCATTAAAATACATTATGGTTGTATATCACTATATATGTATATCACTGTATAATACAGACAGTGATATACATATATAGTGATTAGTGATATACAACCATAATGTATTTTAATGATAGTGATATACAGTGATATACATATATAGTGATATACAACCATAATGTATTTTAGTGATATACTTTACAATAGCTGTTTCAGCAATAAAAGGGGTTAACTGGCTAACCGGCTTTGTCTCAGTCAAATCGCAGCAGCACCCATCTGCTAACAATGTATATAATGCAGCAGCATAACCCCAACAATTAAGCAGCCAGACCCAGAAACAAGTTGTTTGCACCGGCCTTACCGTGCGCCTGCCCATCATCACACACAACACACACAGCGCTAGGCCTGGAACCCACGGCGGTCGGCACTACCTCCCCCAGCCACACAGCATGCAGTGGGGTGTGCAGCCTTACTCTACTACGGGAGGCGTGCGGAGGGTGCGTGGGGGAGGGGACTTAGGGAGGCTGGACACTGGTGCTTGGGGAGGGTGACTAGGCTGTCTGTGGGATTACAACGCAAAGGACAATGGGGACAATGGGGGTATACTAACTGGCGGCGACCGCTCAGTCACAGTCTCACACACTGTCACTCACCTATGATGATTTAATGAAGGTAGTGACTGACTGTGCTGCTCTCCTCTGCTGCTGGCCCGGTGTGGTGCATGCTGCAGCTGCTGGCCCACCAGTGGGCCCTAATGGCCCGGCCCGGGATATTTCCCGGTATCCCAGTGGCCCAATCCTGCTCTGCCCACCACCCACCCAAACCCCCCAAATAAAAACCTATCTAAATAAACCTAAGCTAAACATTGCCCTGAAAAAGGCATTTGGATGGGCATTGCGCTTAATAGGGCATTTATCGAAGTCCGGACATCCATCCTCATCCAGCCTGCGAAGTCCTCATCCAAGCGGCAAGAAGTCTTCATCCATGCGGCCTCTTCGATCTTCATCCAGCCGGCAAAGTCCTCATCCAAGTGAGAAGAAGTCTTCATCCAGATGGCATCTTCTATCTTCATCTATCCGGCGTGGAGCGGGTCCATCTT
Organism: Bombina bombina; assembly: GCF_027579735.1. Taxonomy (NCBI): domain Eukaryota; kingdom Metazoa; phylum Chordata; class Amphibia; order Anura; family Bombinatoridae; genus Bombina; species Bombina bombina. The sequence continues at coordinate 868,764,673 of NC_069503.1, read as the reverse complement.
CAAGACATCCGGCGTGGAGCATCCTCTTCTTACAGTCATCGCCGTAAACTGAAGGTTCCCTTTAAGTGACGTCATCAAAGATGGCGTCCCTTGAATTCCTATTAGCTGAAAGATTTCTATCAGCCAATAGGAATTAAAGGTGAAAAATCCTATTGGCTGTTGCATTCATCCAATAGGATTGAGCTTTCATCCTATTGGCTGATCCAATCAGCCAATAGGATTGAGCTCTCATTCTATTGGGTGATTGGAACAGTCAATAGAATGAGAGCTCAATCCTATTGGCTGATTGCAACAGCCAATAGGATGAAAGCTCAATCCTATTGGCTGATTGCAACAGCCAATAGGATTTTTTTCCCTTTAATTCCTATTGGCTGATAGAAATCTTTCAGCCAATAGGAATTCAAGGGACGCCCTCTTTGATGACGTCACTTAAAGGGAATCTTCAGTTTACAGCGACGACCGTAAGAAGAGGGTTAGGGTTAGATTTAGGTTTAGGGTTTACGTTAGGGTTAGGTTTAGGGGTTAACAACTTTAGTATAGTGGCGGCAACATTGGCGGTGGCAGATTAAGGGTTAATAACTGTAATGTAGGTGGCGGCGATGTTAGGGGTAGCAGATTAGGGGTTAATAACTGTATGTAGGTGGCGGCGATATCGGGGGCGGAAGATTAGGGGTTAATAATTGTAATATAGGTGGTGGCATGTTGGGGGCAGCAGATTAGGGGTGTTTAGATTTGGGGTTTATGGTAGGGTGTTAGGTTTAAACGTAACTTTTTATTTTCCCATAGACATCAATGGGGCTGCGTTACGGAGCTTTTGTTTTTGCAAACGCAGGTGTTAGGCTTTTTTTGCCGTCTCTCCCCATTGATGTCTATGGAGAAATCGTGCACGAGCACGTCAAAGCAGCGCTTGATTTCGGTGCGGTATGGAGCTCAACGCAACCATATTGCCCGCGCAGGCCTGCTTTTTTAAAAATTGTAATAGCAGGGCTATAGGGAGGTTAAATAACGCTGAAAATGTTGCGGTCGTTAATTTCCCTATAGCGCTCAAAACTCGTAATCTAGCTGTATCTGAATTATGAAAGAAAACAATTAGGGTTTCATGTCCCTTTCATGTCCCTAAATATGGCATGTCCAGTATTTTGCAACAATATGATGTTATAATGGGTGGGTGTGATAACAGTTGAAATGGCTACATATTGTAATTTCTTATTAAAGGCTGGTTACTATGGGATACATTTTTTATTGGGAAAAACCTTTTCTATGAATAACAGAACATGACACTTGACAGCCGTATTGTTCGTTAGTGTTAGGTTTGTTAATATCACTGTGTAAAGCTTATTCACCTTTTTACTCTCTAGGTAATTGTTTATAACAATGAATTTACTCTCAAAAAGTAACATTTCATTTATCAGGGTGTGATAATTTGTATTTCCCAATCATCTTGCAGACATTAGTTCATTATACTATTGTTTCACATGAATAATTTGGCAAAGTTAGGATTGATTGACTTTAATTAACTAAAACTTGTTCCAGGCTGTGCATCTATTGTCATGCTAGCTAGCCACAAAGCCCCAAACTGTTCAGTAATGGTGATAGCAGGCATATTGATTTTTAAATGCAATAAAAAAAATTCAAAGATTAACTTGTCACATATTCACTTAAAAAAGGCAATGCAAAAAATTAGGAATGATAAAACAAGACAAGGTTTTATTATACAATATTGTAGATTAAAAAAAACAAGGCACATTGATCATAGAGAAAAATAAATTCATTTTAATGTGTGATGATAGCAATTGAGCCATACCTTCTTGAGGATATAAAATGCAGGAAGCTATTTGTATATTGTAGACTTTTTATTACACATTATACAACCCAAAGTAAAAAAGTATTGATAGAAGAGCCACAAAATTGCACTTTAAAGTCTGTTCTGGCTTTCACTTGCACGCTAGCAAAGGTGCACTCGGCCAGCTGCGCTAAAGACGAAGGAGTATTTTAGAAATACTTTGAATGTTATTTTTAATATTATTTTGAAAGTTAAAAATTTTATTTTTATATATAAAGGTAAATATATTTATATGTATATATATATATTTGTATATGTGTAAATATGTGTATATATGTATGTATGTGTGTACATACATATGTAAATATATATATTGTTTAAAGATGTATAATCGTATAGTTGTCTTTTCTCTCAATATCTGTTTTATATCTCTTACTGTAGAGTTTATACCCAGAAACTTCCTAACTTTTAAGTTAAGCTTTGAAGAAAACTAATGTTTTAAACTGTGCTCTTAGGTACCCTATCTGTTATGGTACTTAAGTTCATTTTAATTAGGAACTATTCAGCATAAACTTTAATAAATAACAAGTATATTTGTCTTTAATCAATGAGGCACTCAATGTCTTTAAAAAACAATTGTTTCTATATCAATGTAATTTCAGATAAACAGTTTCTCATGTGGTCCATTTTGGAGCAGCTGAGATGTGATCACAAACAAGCTCCATATGCATATTGTGTATCCTGCTGATCTCACTATTCTAAATTTCCTCACCTCTTTGACTTCTATGGGTGAGCTTCAAAACTCTGTTCTGGCTTTCACTCAAGCTCTAACCTAAAGCTGCACTGAGACAAAGGGCTCGATGATCTAAATCTCACATTTTTAGATGTGTTTTTTTTCTCGCCGAACCTTGCTGGGGCTGCTCTAGTGGAATGATCATAAAAAAGGGGCAGTCCCTGCAAGTGGCTTGATGGCTCCTATTGATAGTAATGGAGGTCAATGGATATGGATACTTTGCTCTATAGAGCAAAGTTAGCACTGAGCAAGGGGTACACTTTCAAAATTAAATCCTGCAGCCCATATAAATCACATTACGCTGCTTTCTGCGTATAGCATGTTACATGTGAGGGAGAGGAACACCTTTTACTTAAAAAATTAAAAAATAAAACAATTTACTTGTTAAAGTACTTCTTACAACCAATTGGGCTAAAAGGACTGCTCGTAGGTGGTAACTCGCAATAGAACAAGCTACTGAACTGTTCCTGGTTGAGTGCTTCTCTTTATGTTTATAATTACACTCAAGCAACAAAATATTTTTTTGAAGAAAAATATGATTATTGTATATGCTGCAAAACAGCTAAATTACAGTTAAAGTATTGTATGACTGATAAAATAGCAAGACATCAATATAGGAGATATAAAAGGAAATGTAATTAATAACAAAATATAATTTCAGAACTGTTTGCAAGAAAAAAATGAAAATACAGTGCTATACTCTTATTTGCATTTGCAGGTTACTATAGTAACCTAATTGAACTCCTCAAACTTTCCATGACTCAGACAACCAATTAATTAATATATGTTGTTTACTTTGACAATCTGACTATAAATACTGAACATTTTTTGATTGTTTTCATCAAACTCTTCATAATGCTAGCAATAAAAGAGTAGGCAATATATTATAATATCATTATTTACCAATAAACATTTTCAGTAAATAAATATCATTATAAATCAAATTATATATTTTGGGGTATCTTTGGACTGTGTGGTTTTACAGGACATAAGAATGTTACACACTGTCATGGCTTTAATGGAACTTACCATTATTTACATCTCTAAAATTCTTAGTTGTTTGACTTTTTTTTTCTTTCGATTATGGCACAAAATTACTATAAGTTATTTATAGTTTATTAAAAGTGATTTATACTTTAACATTAATCTGTACCAGAATGATGGGAAGAAAAGGGAATGGAGAATGCTTGGAACGGCTCATGATCTGAAGCATACTCAATCATCTGTAAAGACGGTGGAGGCAGTGTGATGGCATGGGCATGCATGGCTTCCAATGGGACTGGGTCACTAGTGTTTATCAATGATGTGACAGAAGACGGAAGCAGCCAGATGAATTCTGAAGTGTATAGGGATATATTGTCTGCTCAGATTCAGCCAAATTCAGTGAAGTTGATTGGACGGCGCTTCCCTTTACAGATGGATAATGACCCAAAACATACTGCAAAAGCAACGCAGCTGTTTTAAGGCAAGGAAGTGGAATATTCGGCAATGGCCGAGTCAATCACCTGATCTCAAACTGATCGAGCATGCATTTCACTTGCTGAAGACAAAACTTAAGATAAAAACACCCATGAACACACAACAACTGAAAACAGCTGCAGTAAAGGCCCGGCAAAGCATCACAAAGGAGGAAACCCAGCGTTTGGTGATGTCCATGCTTTCTAGTCTTCAAGCAGTCATTGCCTACAAAGGATTCTCGACAAAGTATTAAAACTTAACATTTTGTTTATGATTGTGTTAATTTGTCCAATTTACATATGAGCCCCTGAAATAATGGTTGCAATTCCTAACCGTTTCAAATGATATTATTGTTCAACCCCTTGAATTAAAGATGTAAGTCTGCATTTCAATTGCATCTCAGAATTATGAAAATTGTGTCAGTGTCTAATTATTTCCGGGCCTAACTGTGTTTTGTCAGAGGATTGGAAAGCAAGCCCATTGAGAAAGGTGCCAGAGGCGCACCGAAACGTCTGGGGTATTTGTGTGATGGATTTTGTCATTTGTTTGCATTAAAGAAACTTTTTACTACAAGACCGGTGAGTGCAGCATTTCTTCTACTCATAAGGAGAGCTGGAAAGGATATGTATTGTATATGCAGCACCACGGCAATTGGACTGTATTCAATGGAGTGCACCTTATTTTGAATTTGCATATATATATATACATATATATATATATATATATATATATAAATAAATATACAGTATATATATTTAATCAAAAAAGAGAGAAAAAAGGAGCCCTATTTGTCCAGCACAAAACAATTACTCACAAATGATTAGCTATACCATTAGTGAAAGAGAGAAGCCAGGTTATATATATATATGAACAAGCATATTATTTTATTTGGCAACATACTATTAAACACTCTGCATCAAAGGTTAACCATATACTTAAAATGTTATTTGGGACCAGTCCATCAGATAAGTCTGTTATCCAGATCCATAAAAAGAAAGATGAAAACATCCAAAAGGGGTATCAATTTGTAATCCCCATGGAAAAAGTTAATGCAGGCACAGCTAGATAACCAATTTCAAACCAATCCACACAGGTTACTTCCCATTTATATATATCTTGCACTCCCTCTTTTTCAATATTCAGTGAGAAACATCATTACCTGTGCCTGTACCTTCATTATCTGGCAGTTATGAGTCAGCTGTGTTTACCTGCTATTCATCCACTATTCATCCAGCAAAGATTTACATCTTCCAGAGCGGACTATTCATCCAACAAGAAATTGCAGGTTTCCAAAGCGAGCTGTATAGAAAAGGCTTCTGGTGAAATCCTACCACTCGTTTTTAAAAAAAAAAACACAATTTTCTGAACAAAATGGCTTCTTCAGGCAAAAGTCAGTATTTAGTGTAACCTCCCTTGGCACTAAGCACATCTTGAACTTATTTGAGGTGACTGTCCTGAAGTTTTCTGAAGTAATCTTCTGATATATTATACCAGGCTTCTTTCAGCACTTCCCAGAGTTCTTCTTTAGATTTAGGTTGTCTTTTATTTCTTTCTCTGTCCAGGTAATCCCATACTGCCTCTATAATATTCAGGTCTGGACTCTGTGGACTAACACCACTGGCAGAAATGCAGCCCCAAATCAGAACAGACCCTCCACCTTGTTTCACCGAAGACCGCAAGTACTCATTCTTTCATCTCTCTCCAACTCTTCTTCTCACATAGTCAATGATTGGACCAACATTTTTTACTTGAAATAGTAGGACACATACAGGTGTTAGCAATGACATTAGGGTTCCATTCCATTTAGGTTTACGAGAACCAGGTTCCTACTATTGCTCAAGTGTAAGGGGAGGTAACACTAAATACTTGGCACTTTAGCCTATAAAAGCAGTTTTTTAATACTGCATACAAATATCCTGTATTTTCTGGTAGTATTCTAATAAATAGACTGAGAAATAATTATATTTGGTAATTATACCATTGCTAAAACAACAAATCTAATGGTGGCGTAAGACTTTTGCACAGTATTGTATATATTTAATAAAAACATTGGCATGTAATTTAATAGTTATAATATAAGGGACCAGGGGAAGAGGAAGAAAAGTGGGAATTTGTAGCAATCACGACCACTAAATTTGTGTCCTACTGTAATGAAACAGTTAATATGTTCTGTGTTACTTAAAGATATAAAATATATGTTAACTTTATTATAATTACATTAAAAGTCATAGACATCACTTATCCCCTAATATGGGAGATATCACTCAAATTAAATTTATAGGATAAAAATAATAATATTATGATACACAAAAGCGCTCAAAAAGGGTGTAAAAAAGCCCTGGGGTAAAAGCCTCCCTGTATTCCTGGCTGTAGCTGGATACACGGCTTCAGGTGACAGAGGCGTACCCCCCAGCGCTTTTAAAATATACTACCCAAGAAGAGCCAAATGTTAAAGTTAAAACCAAAGTTTCTTTCACAAATGCATTTCAGCCGCACGGCCTTTCTCAATGTGTCTCAAGTTAGTAAGTTTAGCCGAGTGTTTCGAGTGGCTGCTTTAAAAGTCCATTCCTTAATTGCGTTTAACCAATCAGATGCAGCTCTCTGACCGCACCTTCCAATCAGCCAATAGTCACAGCGGTGTTTAACCGTTCCTTCCTTAACTATGTGTCACATTCCTATTGGGGCGTGAATCCAGGTGACGTCACCCATACGCACCCATGCGCACACGCCCCTTCTGTAAGCGCTGGCTATTTATCCCTGTCAAACACTACAGATCTATCGTGGTATATAAAAAAGGGGTGCTATTGTACAATAACCTGATGGAATCCACTCCCAATATGTCATTATATTCCAGCACTTCAATCCAACATGGTAATCCCAACCTAAGGGATATTTTTATTGGTGAATTATATAGTTTTAGGGTATATGCGCTTTAAAAGGGATATAGTGATTGACATAATTAAAGGTATTATTTATTTGGCACAGTAAGCGGATTTAGGTATATTGCTGAGAATCTGATTGGATCGCAAAATCCAGGAAAAGAATACGGTGGAAGATTAATACTTATTTCATAACTTCGCGATGTGCACTCACAGAATATATCTACACAGTCAGTGTCATTATTCCCCAAAAAGAAAAACCCTATAATAGGTTCATTTGGATATTGTCCTAAATAGGTTGGGGGTTGCTAAAATTGTGTAATGTTAGGATTAAGTACAATCTGTGAGTTTCTGGATCAGTGATGAATAGATCGCCCCCTGCTTTATCTTCCACAAAAAGGACATATGTATCACATACCTAAAATTCTGGGTGCATATCATTATAGGGTAATACTTGTATAGTGGTAGTTTACATATCCCAAACAACAACAACAATTCACCCCTAGATGTCATTCAAGAGTGTTTTCATTATTGTCAAGTGTATTATTTGAATTACAAGTATACCCAAAAGTTATTATATTCATTCATGCCGAATGGAATAACTGAATTTAGTCTAAATATCCATTGGGCTTCTTTCCTAAGTAGTGCATCCTCGGTATTGCCACCTCTAATGCCCGGTTTGATAGATTCCAAACCCCAGCATCTAAAGCTTTGGGTCTTACCATTATGTTTATCAAGAAAGTGTCTGGCAACACTTGTAATCTTTTTTCCTTTCTCCACATCTCGTGCAGCTAGTCTGATGTTACTCAAGTGTTCAGTCATTCTAATCCCAAGGCCTCTGGTTGTCATACCAACGTACTTCATGTTACAATCACATGATAGACAATAAATCACATTTATACTCTTACAATTAATGTGATTTTGTATGTACCACTTTTTATTGAATCGATCCACCACAAATTTTTTCTTTTGCATATGAGTGCATATATTGCAATGTCCACATGATATGGATCCTTGGAATATTGGGATTTTTTTGGCTTTGCGATTGAAATGACTTGTGGTTAGACGATCCCCTAAATTATGAGCCCTCCTATAAGTAAATAGGGGTTGATCAGGAATTAGGCTCTGTAGTGTGGCATCACTTTTTAAAATGTACCAATGTTTACGTATAATACTAGAGACCTCATCACTTAGTCCAATATATGTAGATATGAACCTTAGTTGGTTACATGACTCAACTTTTTTTGGTTTCAGGAGTTCCATTCGATCTTTATTCAGTGCCCTTCTATATGCCTTAGCTACTGCTTTTTTAGTATACCCCCTCTGCAGTAGTCTTAATTTTAATTCATCTGCAGCTAGTTTAAAAGCCTCAAAGTTAGTACAGTTACGGCGAATTCTCAAATATTCGCCATACGGTAAGCTTTTAATCGTATTAGGGTGATGGAAGCTGTCCGCTCTTAGTATGTTATTAGTTGCGGTTGGCTTCCTATATGAGCTAGTCATTAGATGGTCATCCTTAATACTGATAGTAAGGTCTAGGAATTCAACCTTAAGCTTATCATAGGTCATAGTGAGGTATAAACCTAGGGGGTTCTGGTTCAATACGGATATAAATTCCAATAATAAATCACTCGGTCCTTCCCATACAAAGAGAATGTCATCTATATACCTGGACCAGTGGGAGATATGAGATGTGAATCTACTCATAGAGTCATGAAACACCATGGTTTCCTCCCACCAGCCCAGGTATATGTTGGCAGACGTTGGGGCGCATGAAGTCCCCATGGCCGTACCACGTGTCTGTAAATAAAATCGTTCGTCAAAGACAAAATAATTATGTTTGAGTACAAATTCCAGAAGCTCTAGCAAGAATTCCTTGTTTTCATTGGACATGTAGTCATTCTGTGATAGATAATGTGAGACAGCTTTACACCCCCATGATGTGTCAATGCTGGTATAAAGAGACTCCACATCACAAGTAACAAGAATAGAGTTTGCTGTAATAGGAATTTTGTCAATTTTATTGAGTACATGCATCGTATCTCTAGTATATGAAGGCAGTGTTTCCACTATATATCTCAATCTGGCATCGATATATTTGCTGGCTTTCTCCGTTAAAGAACCTATGCCCGATACAATTGGTCGCCCCGGAGGGCAGACCAAATTTTTATTGTAATTTAATAGAACATAGGCATGTAAAATATGCATATTGTGTATCTCGCTTCATGTTCCACGCTTTAGGTCTAACGCTGTGTATCGTTAGTGCACATGAAAACAGTTATATTAAGGCGTGTTATTTAAATATTAAATAAAAATATCAAAAATAATAATAATTATTAAACATTATTATACTATAAAATAAATATATATATAAATATATATTATTTTTTGTTTTTGTATGGATTATTTCAATTATTTACAGTACAGTATCTATAATAATTTGTAATAATTATTAATAATATTTTAATATTATATAGTTAATATTTCAATAACACACCTTCAGATAACTGTTTTCTTCACAAAGAAAAAAAAATTAATTGTTATTATTAAATAAACATTTATATATATATATATATATATATATATATATATATATATATATATATGTAAACATGTTAATGTAAAATAGAAATCTATACCTATATATCTATAGGAATATATGTACAAGTATATGTATATACAGATATATATATATATAGATATATGTATTTACAATACAAATAACATACTCCTGTTTGTGAAGAACATTGGAATGTGAAATATGTACAGTAAATACAAGGTAAAACACAATATTTAATATTATTATAGAATTATTTAGAGACATACTGTATATATTATAGCCCTTTCCTTTCAAATACATGGTCATATAACGTATAACTTTGAACCCATATAAATATTTTTTCATGAATATTTCTATGACTATTTTTTATCACATAGTATTTATATGAGTGTACCTGTTTATTTTAGTGTATTTATGTTGTAGAAACAGTACATAGATTAGCACTCCTGCACAAAAGCCTATTACTGACAACTGACTTCTTCTGGTAATAGAAAGTGGGTGCTCAAACCTTCAGGGCCTCCCCCAAAATAAAGGCCAAAGTATGAATCCAAAAAACACAGCAGAAGGTAGCACTCCCAAATGGGACACCTTTATTGAAAGAGCAACGTTTCGGGGCAACTTGCCCCTTTCTCAAGCTAACACAAACTGACGAATGCAAAGAATTTATACATCACACAAACACAGGAAAACCAATCCAAACACGTGCAATGGGTCATGTGATTAAATTACAGAATTATGACATCATCAATTGCACACATGCCTCTAAATTAACCCTAAGTAGCCTGAATGGAAAGAATAAGCCCTAAAACAAATTACTACCCTCTACATGAGGTTGTCAGTCGCGCTAACCTGACAAGATCCTTGATAAAGTCAAGCTGTCATTGGTGTAATGTACATCAGAATGTAGTGACGTCACCAAATAGGCAGAGACTGTCCTTCTCAGAGACATTGTATTACTTTAACGGTCCATGATAGCTGAGGTTCTTGCTATGGAACATTCTCAAATATATGCCTGGTGTTATCACTTGATATCACTTTTTAACAATAAATATTTTACCTTTATCCGTTGTGAGTGCCACTTCTGTGTCTCGATTTGGAGTTTCAAAGAGCCTTTATATGTAGGGCTTGAGTTTAAGCTCTAGAGTATGTGAGTACATTAACCCTTCATTACTTACCTCTTAGTATGTTGCAGGACTTCACTATTTGCAACTTTCTTTTTTTCTGAGGTACCCACTGGATCTGCCCGCCACATATTTGGGACTTTTTTTGTCAAAGTATATCCTTTTTGTGCACCATCACATTGTTTTCTTGCTATTCACATATATATTATAGCCCTTTGCTTTATAACTTTGAACCCATATACATATTTGTTCATGAATATTTCTTGGACTATTTTTTATCACATTTTGTTTATATGAGTGTAACTGTTTATTTTAGTGTATTTATGTTGTGTTCTGTGCAACGTTTTTTAACTTACTACCCTCCATGCAAGGTTGCCAGTTGCGCTAACCTGACAAGCATAAAAATCGATTACGCATTTACCTTCAACTTGTACTATGAGCGCTATTTCTGTTGCATGCAAAAAAAAAAGATATAAATTGGCGCAACACCTGTAATCTAGCCCTATATGTAGGATTTTTTTTCATGAATACATTTCCAGGTAACATAAATCTCACCATAAAAAAGCTATGTGAGAATTCAAACAACACAGAAGTAAACAGCTGGAATTGCGACTGTCCTGGCAGCATCATGTGTTTATTTTCCATTCTAATATGTCAGAGTGTATAAACATGGGGAAGATTCTATTGTAAGTCAGATGTGACAGGATGACATGGCACTTAATGTGTATTCATTGACCTTGATGTGTGAATGTAAATCAGTAGCTGTATTTTTTCAGAATATTTTTCAGTTTCTCTGAAAGTAGTGCCATAACGATCATTATTTGTAGCACAGAGAAGGAAGGCTTGGGTATGCCTGGAATATCACTTATAAGGGAAATGGTATTAAAAAAAACCCAACAGGTTATTAAATAAAACTTTGAAAATTTGTTTTACACTGAGGTTAAAATAAAGAAAATACATTTCCCTATTGGACTTCATCAGCCTATTATGGCCTGTCCTATAGTATATATGAGGTCAGATTCTGATATAAGATAACTGTGTTATATACTTTTATCCTTATCATGAGGGACCACAATAAGAAAAACATTTCCAAATGATTTATTAGTTTTATGTGGCAAAATATATATAAATGTTTATATTTAAAAAGAAAATCATTTTCTTCTGAGTAGAGAACAATGCTATTTTATGCATTTATTATTGCACCTACAGCTTTAGTGCACTTGGCGTTAGTGTGCAAGTGAAAGTGATAACAAGGCTTGGTAGCATAGCCCATAGAAGTCTATGGAGAGGCCGAGCTTTCCAACCTCCAGATGTTAGCGCACCTGAGGCTATTACAAGTTTTACTTTCGACTTGTAATATGAGCTCCTGAATAGGAGTACTATTGACTTAACCTAAAGGGACATGAAACCCAAAAATGTTCTTTGCTGATACAGATAGAGAATAGAATTTTAAAAAACTTTCTAATTTACTTCTATTATCTAATTTTTTAGATCATCATAGTATTCTTTGTTGAAAGAGCAGCAAAGCACTACTGGGAGTATTGGGTGAACCAATAACATGAGACATTTATGTGCAGCTGCCGATGTGTGTAATCACACTATAATTACATAACATTAAACTCTGTTTTGATCACAGAAGACTGATGCTTTTTAACTTGCAGTTTCAGATTTACTTGAGTCTGCATCGAAAATGCTCCCAACCTGTTATAAATTCATGACATATGCAATATATAACTTTTAAAGTAAGTATTCTTTTTAATATCAAAACATTTATTTGATATTTGAATACATATTTAGATTCCGCACATGTCTTATTACAAAAAGTGTCAAATGATTTTTTTTCCCAAACAGGGAAATGTGATCATGTTTGTCCATAAGTGAACTAATACTGCAATTTCCATAGGTTCCTACTGCTTATGAAAAACTAGATGAAAACTCACAGTCTATTACAATAGTGCAAAGAATAAAATATGTTGTGTGCAAGAGTATTCATTAGAGACAGCAGATGTTCCCCCTGACTTAAATGTATGTCTGAAGTCTGATCCAGAGGTATCCCATGGTTTATATCAGGTATCCTTTAGTTTATAGCAGGTATCCTATGGCTTTTAGCAGGTATCCTTTAGCTTATAGCAGGTATCCTATGGTTTATATCAGATATCGTATGGTTTATATCAGGTATCCTATGGTTTATATCAGATATCCTATGGTTTATTTCAGGTATCCTATGGATTTTAGCAGGTATCCAATGGTTTAAATCAGGTATCCTATAGTTTATATCAGGTATCCTATGGTTTATATCAGGTATCCTATGGTTTATATCAGGTATCCTTTAGTTTATAGCAGGTATCCTATGGTTTATATCAGGTATCCTATAGTTTATAACAGGTATCCTATGGTTTATATCAGGTAGCCTATGGTTTATATCAGGTATCCTTTAGTTTATAGCAGGTATCCTATGGCTTTTAGCAGGTATCCTATGGTTTATATCAGATATCCTATGGTTTATATCAGGTATCCTATGGTTTATATCAGATATCCTATGGTTTATATCAGGTATCCTATGGTTTATATCAGGTATCCTTTAGTTTACAGAAGGTATCCTATGGCTTTTAGCAGGTATCATATGGTTTATATCAGATATCCTATGGTTTATATAAGGTATCCTACGGTTTATATCAGGTATCCTATGGTTTATATCAGGTATCCTATGGTTTATATCAGGTATCCTATGGTTTATATCAGATATCCTATGGTTTATATCAGGTATCCTATGGTTTATATCAGGTATCCTTTAGTTTATAGCAGGTTTCCTATGGCTTTTAGCAGGTATCCTATGGTTTATATCAGATATCCTATGGTTTATATCAGGTATCCTATGGTTTATATCAGATATCCTAAAGTTTATATCAGGTATCCTATGGATTTTAGCAGGTATCCAATGGTTTATATCAGGTATCCTATAGTTTATATCAGGTATCCTATGGTTTATATCAGGTATCCTATGGTTTATATCAGGTATCCTTTAGTTTATAGCAGGTATCCTATGGCTTTTATCAGGTATCCTATGGTTTATATCAGATATCCTATGGTTTATATCAGGTATCCTATGGCTTTTAGCAGGTATCATATGGCTGTTAGCAGGTATCCTATGGTTTATATCAGATATCCTATGGTTTATATCAGGTATCCTATGGTTTATATCAGGTATCCTATGGTTTATGTCAGATATCCTAATGGTTTATATCAGGTATCCTATGGTTTATATCAGGTATTCTATGGTTTATATCAGATATCCTATGGTTTATATCAGGTATCCTATGGTTTATATCAGGTATCCTTTAGTTTATAGCAGGTATCCTATGGCTTTTAGCAGGTATCCAATGGTTTATATCAGATATCCTATGGTTTATATCAGGTATCCTATGGTTTATATCAGATATCCTATGGTTTATATCAGGTATCCTATGGATTTTAGCAGGTATCCAATGGTTTATATCAGGTATCCTATAGTTTATATCAGGTATCCTATGGTTTATATCAGGTATCCTATGGTTTATATTAGGTATCCTTTAGTTTATAGCAGGTATCCGATAACTTTCAGCAGGTATCCTATGGTTTATATCAGATATCCTAAAGTTTATATCAGGTATCCTATGGTTTATATCAGATATCCTATGGTTTATATTAGGTATCCTATGGTTTATATCAGGTATCCTTTAGTTTATAGCAGGTATCCTATGGCTTATAGCAGGTATCATATGGTTTATATCAGATATCCTATGGTTTATATCAGGTATCCTATGGTTTATATCAGGTATCCTATGGATTTTAGAAGGTATCCAATGGTTTATATCAGGTATCCTATAGTTTATATCAGGTATCCTATGGTTTATATCAGGTATCCTATGGTTTATATTAGGTATCCTTTAGTTTAGAGCAGGTATCCGATAACTTTCAGCAGGTATCCTATGGTTTATATCAGATAACCTAAAGTTTATATCAGGTATCCTATGGTTTATATCAGGTATCCTTTAGTTTATAGCAGGTATCCTATGGCTTATATCAGGTATCCTATGGTTTATATCAGATATCCTAATGGTTTATATCAGGTATCCTATGGTTTATATCAGGTATCCTATGGTTTATATCAGATATCCTATGGTTTATATCAGATATCCGATGGTTTATATCAGATATCCTAAGGTTTATATCAGGTATCCTATGGATTTTAGAAGGTATCCAATGGTTTATATCAGGTATCCTATAGTTTATATCAGATATCCTATGGTTTATATCAGGTATCCTATGGTTTATATCAGATATCATAATGGTTTATATCAGGTATCCTATGGTTTATATCAGGTATCCTATGGTTTATATCAGATATCCTATGGTTTATATCAGGTATCCTATGGTTTATATCAGGTATCCTTTAGTTTATAGCAGGTATCCTATGGTTTATATCAGGTATCCTTTAGTTTATAGCAGGTATCCTATGGCTTATAGCAGGTATCATATGGTTTATATCAGATATCCTATGGTTTATATGAGGTATCCTATGGTTTATATCAGGTATCCTATGGTTTATATCAGATATCCTAATGGTTTATATCAGATATCCTATGGTTTATATCAGGTATCCTATGGTTTATATCAGATATCCTATGGTTTATGTCAGATATCCTATTGTTTATATCATGTATCCTATGGTTTATATCAGATATCCTAAGGTTTATATCAGGTATCCTATGGATTTTAGCAGGTATCCAATGGTTTATATCAGGTATCCTATAGTTTATATCAGGTATCCTATGGTTTATATCAGGTATCCTATGGTTTATATCAGGTATCCTTTAGTTTTTAGCAGGTATCCTATGGCTTTTATCAGGTATCCTATGGCTTTTATCAGGTATCCTATGGTTTATATCAGATTTCTTATGGTTTATATCAGGTATCCTATGGCTTTTAGCAGTTATCCTATGGCTTTTAGCAGGTATCCTATGGTTTATATCAGGTATCCTTTAGTTTATAGCAGGTATCCGATAACTTTTAGCAGGTATCCTATGGTTTATATCAGATATCCTATGGTTTATATCAGGTATCCTATGGTTTATATCAGATATCCTATGGTTTATATTAGGTATCCTATGGTTTATATCAGGTATCCTTTAGTTTATAGCAGGTATCCTATGGCTTATAGCAGGTATCATATGGTTTATATCAGATATCCTATGGTTTATATCAGGTATCCTATGGTTTATATCAGGTATCCTATGGTTTATATCAGATATCCTAATGTTTTATATCAGATATCCTAATGGTTTATATCAGGTATCCTATGATTTATATCAGGTATCCTATGGTTTATATCAGATATCCTATGGTTTATATCAGATATCCTATGGTTTATATCAGGTATCCTATGGTTTATATCAGATATCCTAAGGTTTATATCAGGTATTCTTTAGTTTATAGCAGGTATCCTATGGCTTTTATCAGGTATCCTATGGTTTATATCAGATATCCTATGGTTTATATCAGGTATCCTATGGCTTTTAGCAGGTATCCTATGGTTTATATCAGATATCCTAATGGTTTATATCAGGTATCCTATGGTTTATATCAGGTATCCTATGGTTTATATCAGATATCCTATGGTTTATATCAGGTATCCTATGGTTTATATCAGGTATCCTTTAGTTTATAGCAGGTATCCTATGGTTTATATCAGGTATCCTTTAGTTTATAGCAGGTATCCTATGGCTTATAGCAGGTATCATATGGTTTATATCAGATATCCTATGGTTTATATGAGGTATCCTATGGTTTATATCAGGTATCCTATGGTTTATATCAGATATCCTAATGGTTTATATCAGATATCCTATGGTTTATATCAGGTATCCTATGGTTTATATCAGATATCCTATGGTTTATATCAGATATCCTATTGTTTATATCAGGTATCCTATGGTTTATATCAGATATCCTAAGGTTTATATCAAGTATCCTATGGATTTTAGCAGGTATCCAATGTTTTATATCAGGTATCCTTTAGTTTATATCAGGTATCCTATGGTTTATATCAGGTATCCTATGGTTTATATCAGGTATCCATTAGTTTATAGCAGGTATCCTATGGCTTTTATCAGGTATCCTATGGTTTATATCAGATATCCTATGGTTTATATCAGGTATCCTATGGCTTTTAGCAGGTATCCTATGGCTTTTAGCAGGTATCCTATGGTTTATATCAGATATGCTATGGTTTATATCAGGTATCCTATGGTTTATATCAGGTATCCTATGGTTTATATCAGATATCCTAATGGTTTATATCAGGTATCCTATGGTTTATATCAGGTATCCTATGGTTTATATCAGCTATCCTTTAGTTTATAGCAGGTATCCTTTGGCTTTTAGCAGGTATCCTATGGTTTATATCAGATATCCTATGGTTTACATCAGGTATCCTATGGTTTATATCAGATATCCTATGGTTTATATCAGGTATCCTATGGATTTTAGCAGGTATCCAATGGTTTATATCAGGTATCCTATAGTTTATATCAGGTATCCTATGGTTTATATCAGGTATCCTATGGTTTATATCAGGTATTCTTTAGTTTATAGCAGGTATCCTATAGCTTTTAGCAGGTATCCTATGGTTTATATTAGATATCCTATGGTTTATATCAGGTATCCTATGGTTTATATCAGATATCCTATGGTTTATATCAGGTATCCTATGGTTTATATCAGGTATCCTTTAGTTTATAGCAGGTATCCTATGGCTTATAGCAGGTATCATATGGTTTATATCAGATATCCTATGGTTTATATCAGGTATCCTTTGGTTTATATCAGGTATCCTATGGTTTTTTTATCAGATATCCTAATGGTTTATGTCAGGTATCCTATGGTTTATATCAGGTATCCTATGGTTTATATCAGATATCCTTTGGTTTATATCAGGTATTCTATGGTTAATATCAGGTATCCTTTAGTTTATAGCAGGTATCCTATGGCTTTTAGCAGGTATTCTATGGTTTATATCAGGTATTCTATGGTTTATATCAGGTATCCTATGGTTTATATCAGGTATCCTATGGTTTACATCAGGTATCCTATGGTTTATATCAAGCATCCTACTGTTTATATCAGGTATCATATGATTTCTATCAGGTATTCTATGGTTTATAGCAAGTATCCTATGGTTTATATCAGGCATCCTATGTTTTATAGTAGGTATACTATGGTTTATAGCAGGTACACTATGGTTTATAGCAGGTATCCTATGGTTTATAGCAGGCATCCTATGGCTTATAGCAGGTATCCTATGGTTTATAGCAGGCATCCTATAGTTTATATCAGGCATCCTATGGTTTATATCAGGTATCCTATGGTTTTTATGAGGTATTATATGGTTTATATCAGGTATCCTATGGGTAATAGCAGCTATACTATAGTTTATATCAGGCATCCTATGGTTTATATCAGGCATCTTATGGTTTATATCAGGCATCCTAAGGTTTATAGTAGGTATCCTATGGTTTATAGCAGGTATACTATGGTTTTTAGCAGGTATCATATGGCTTATAGCAGGTATCATATGGTTTATATCAGGTATCCTATGGTTTACATCAGGTATCCTATGGTTTATATCAAGCATCCTATGGCTTATAGCAGGTATCCTATGGTTTCAGAGGCGTAACTAGAAACCACAGGGCCCAGGTGCACCCCCCCAAAAAAGTGAATTTGATACATATCCTTTTTTTTTTTTTATTAACATTAAAGCTGCTCTCAGAATTTGAAGTACTTGAACAATTTGTGGACTCACCAAAAAATATTTTGAGTTTAATATTTCTAAACAGTCTATGAAGATCCTTAGTTAACTCAAAAAGTCTATTTCCTTGCGTGGACAGAAAGACATTCCCTTGTTTAACATAGACAGTTCTTGCGTAGACAACTCTAGTTTACAAATATTTACCACAGTTGTTTGTGCTTCTTTCATTTCTTTGACGCTGCTCTCCTTTGCAACTTCCTCAATTGTTCCGTTGATCTCTGGGGTGGATCGCTCCTTTTCTTCCAGTGCTTCCGACCACCGCGGCGGCATCGCTTTCGCCGCCACTCAGATCTAAAGTCGATGAATCAGCACCGCTTGATGACGTGTTGGAATGCTCTGTATCGCTGTCATCACGCCCTTGTTGCCGTCTCCTCTGATTGGTTCTCCTACGGCCTCCCATTCTGTTAGCATTCCGGTTGCCTTGGAAACCTCCACGCCATCTGTAGACTCTGCCTGATTTGTAATCGTCTTCATCGCGTTGTCTTCATCGCCAGTCTCTCCTCTATTTTTTGTCAAGACTCTCCATCTCCTCCGCGGTAAGCATGGCAGTAAGAGCCACTCTTTGCTTCTTTGTGGTGTTGGCTTGTATGTCAGTTTCCTGGAGCAGGGCTTCTACCGTACATACCATAAGGTCTAATGAACAGACTGGCAACCGAGCAGAAGGCGATCAAAGAAATAAAGAGGTTGAAATTCCAACGCGATGAAGACGATTACAAATCAGGCAGAGTCTACAGATGGCGTGGAGGTTTCCAAGGCAACCGGAATGCTAACAGAATGGGTGGCCGTAGGAGAACCAATCAGAGGAGACGGCAACAAGGGCGTGATGACAGCGATACAGAGCATTCCAATACATCATCAAGCAGTGCCGATTCATCCCCTTTAGATCTGAGTGGCGGCGAAAGCGATGCCGCCGCGGTGGTCGGAAGCACTGGAAGAAAAGGAGCGAACCAGCCCCAGAGATCAACGGAACAATCGAGGAAGTCGCAAAGGAGAACAGCGTCAAAGAAATTAAAGAAGCACAAACAACTGTGGTAAATATTTCTAAACTAGAGTTGTCTACGCAAGAACTGTCTATGTTAAACAAGGGACTGTCTTTCTGTCCACACAAGGAAATAGACTTTTTTGAGTTAACTAAGGATCTTCATAGACTGTTTAGAAATATTAAACTCAAAATATTTTTTGGTGAGTCCACAAATTGTTCAAGTACTTCAAATTCTGAGAGCAGCTTTAATGTTAATAAAAATACTTTAACTGCACAAAGTTTAGATCTTAAGAAAAAAAGTTCCTTCAGTCCTAATATCTTCAACCATAGTGTAAATACTTTTATGAGTTTAGTGGAAAATGAGATTAAGCTAATACAATCAGTGGTAAAAAAAAAGAAATTACACACAAACAACATACAGGAAGGATTAACTTTTCTAGAAATGACAATTTGGCATTAAAATCCTTAAAAGCTAATAATAAAATATTTTTAAAGGGAGGGGCCACAGTCATCATGGATAGCGAATACTATATTGCAGTAATTAGAACACAATTAGAGGACCCCACTACATATAGAAAGGTTTCAGCCAATCCAGTTCACAAGATACAGAAGTAGATTAAGTTTATGTTAGATCAAGCTGTTAAAATTGATCAAAAACTGTCAGAATATCTTTATATTGAGAAACCAAGGACCCCTATATTCTACACGGTCCCTAAAATTCATAAGAACTTACAAAGGCCCCCAGGGAGGCCTATTGTCTCTTGCATAGAATCAGTGTTTACTAACATATCCAAATTTGTAGATAAATTGTTACAACCTGAAGTTGCCACAATGGCTAGCTTTGTCAAGGACACAGGGCATTTTTTGGAGAGAGCCAAAATGATTGAACTGCCTACTAGCCGGTATCTATTGTTCACCATGGATGTGAGGAGTCTATATACCTCCATTAAACATGACACTGGTGTTGCTATTATTAGAAAGACACTCATGGTGAGCGGTAGATACATGGCTATGCAATGTTATTTTGTGGAGAGATTACTTTGTTTGATTCTATATTGGAATTATTTCCTTTTCCAGGAGGACTGGTTCGTCCAGGTCAAGGGAACAGCCATGGGTTCCAACGTCGCCCCATCATACGCCAACCTCTATATGAACGAATTCAAGGAAAGAAGGGTCTATGAAAATCAAAACGGGGCTGTTTGGCTTCACTACATAGACGACATGTTTGGCGTGTGGTGGGGTGACGTTGGAACCCTCACTAAATTTGTAGAGGATCTTAATTCGGAGGTAAGGGATCTTTACTTTACCATTACATACAGTGAGGAATCAGTCACATTCCTTGACACCAGAGTCATTAAAGGTATCCATGGTCTAAAATTTGATCTATTTATCGAGGAGACTGACAAGAACACACTGTTGAGATACGATAGTTTTCATTCAAAGAGGCTAATTGAGTCACTTCCTAAGAGTCAGCTCCTAAGAGTACAGAGGATCGTTAGCGAGGAACAGGATAGAAATCATAGATTAAAACAAATGAAAGATAAATTCCTTGAAAGGGGATATCCCGCAGGCCTCATAGACAAAAGACATAGACATAGACAAAAAAGTGAAGGAGATACAGAACTCCAAACAGAGGAGTCAAAAAAATAAAAACAGGAGTGAAAGAATTGTATTTGTATCCCAGTACAGTCCCTACAGTGATAGAGTTAGCAAAATCATTAGAAGGAAATGGTATATTTTAAAAAATTGTAATCCCAATATCAAACAACTTCAGGATTCACCATTAATGGCGTACAGGCATGTTAAAAACATAAGAGACCACCTAGTCAGAATGGATGTAGGATCTAGCAAAGGCCTTAAGCAAGTCCATATAGTGAGTAAAAGACAAGGATGCTACCCATGTCTGGGGTGCATGAGTTATAGTTCCATTATAAAAGGGCCACACTTCTTTCACCCTCATAATGGAAGAAAGTACAACATTGAGGGTTTTTATACATGTGAAAGTGTGTATGTAATATATTTGATCAAATGCCCGTGCTCCCTTATTTATTTAGGGGAGACTACACAAAAAATCAGGGACCGTATTTGCCAGCACAGGAGTAACATCAGAAGGAAAAATGTTGAGGCCCCATTGTCTAAGCATTTTATTGAAAATAATCATAATGTCAGCCAGCTTCGTTGGCAAGTAATTGAGCAGATCCAAATCCCCAGAAATGGCACCAACAGAGAGGTATTACTTAAGCAGAGAGAGATGTGGTGGATTTCTAAAATGGAAACCATGGCACCCAAAGGGTTAAATCGTGACTTTGATCTCTCCTGTTTTTTATAGAAGAAATTTTTTACAGAAAGATTTTTTTTATATATTGTGAACTTTGCTGCAGTCTTCTTACAAATAAATTTTCCTTCCATGAAATAATACTCACTTCAAGGTGGGTTATAAATACCATTCATAATTATATTGTCCTCTATCAAGGCATTTTTACCTCTAAATAATTAGGCCTTAAGTTTCTTTGTTATTTGACATAATATTCTAGAATTAAGGATTTTTTAGAGTAGCCCTAGGATGAGATAATATGTAACTGTAATGTCTTTGCTACTTGCTGGTATAGGTGAAACTTTGTTTTTAATATTTGAAACATAATTTTTGGAATAAAGATGGTTAAATGAAATATAATAACTTAGTCACTAGGTGGCGCTAGGCAAATAGTGCAACACAGAATTGGCGCAAATTGAGATGGTTTAAAAAGACACCAAACACTGTATGTATCAGATAGCATGATTAAGGGGTTAACCACGAAACGTTGCTTTTTTTTACAAAGGTCTTTAATAAAAGTTTATATTTTTTATCCACTGTGCCGGCATCTTTCATGAATACAAATACTATAGTTTATAGCAGGTATACTTTAGTTTATATCAGGTATCCTATGGTTTATAGCAAGTATCCTATTGTTTATATCAGGCATCCTATGGTTTATATTAGGTATCTTATGGCTTATAGCAAATATACTATGGTTTACATTAGGTATTCTATGATTTCTATCAGGTATCCTGTGTTTTATAGCAGGTATCCTATGGTTTATAGCAGATATCCTATGGTTTATATCAGGTATTCTATGGTTTATAGCAGGTATGCTATGTTTTATAGCAGGTATCCTATGGTTTATATTAGGTATCCTATGGTTTATATCAGGTATTCTATGGTTCATAGCAAGTAACCTATGGTTTATAGCAGGTATCCTATGGTTTATAGCAGGTGTCCTATGGTTTATAGCAGGTATCCTATGGTTTATAGCAGGTGTCCTATGGTTTATAGCAGGTATCCTATGGTTTATAGCAGGTATCCTATGGTTTATATCAGGCATCCTATGGTTTTTATCAGGTATCCTATGGTTTATAGCAGGTATCCTATGGTTTATAGCAGGTATCCTATGGCTTATAGCAGGTGTCCTATGGTTTATAGCAGGTATTCTATGGTTTATAGCAGGTATTCTATGGTTTATAGCAGGTATTCTATGGTTTATAGCAGGTATACTTTAGTTTATATCAGGCATCCTATTGCTTATATCAGGTACCCTATGGTTTATATCAGGTATCCTATGGTATCCTATGTTTTATATCAGATATTCTATGGTTTATAGCAGGTATCCTATGGTTTATATCAGGTAGTCTTTTTAAAAAAAGTAAAAGATGGGGGGCGGAGCGAGCAGCCGAGCATAATGGCCGCACTTCACTGAGGCTCTGAACGCGGGCCGGGTACTAATGCCTTTAAACACGACTTAACGCTCAAGTAATAAGCCCATAATAACTACAAGATATTCCTAACACATGAGAACCAGATTGGGGACTCGATGGTTCTGCTCCTCACCGTGTACGCTGTCGCAGTGACCTCTCAGGCTTGCGGCCTTCACCGCAACAAGTGATACTCCTGAAACCTGGACCTAACGGTACATAGACCGGAACAAGCAGGATCAGGGTCAGTACTTGCTGCTCGCATTGGAAACTTCTCTCGCAGCTCATAACACTCTGCACTTCTAACGTCGCAGCTTGTGATCTCTCCCTGAGACCGGATCACGCTTTACAACACCCGGTAAGACCTACATGTTTTATCTTGCCCTAACCACAAATCATCTCCGGGGGGACACGCTTCCAACTCAACAACTCAGAAGCCACTTTAATACACTGACTGTGATGCATATGTGGGGCACGCAATTGCTATAATCCTCTAGCTGCTGCACTACTTTGAACACTAACGTACAGGAACATCACCTATATATAAAAACGCTTTTCCAGAAGGCTCCCTCCCCAACCTTAAAGCCACGTGGAGCAACATTAAATACCCCAAATTAGGGGACACATTAGAAGCTACTCGTATCTCTCATATACCTAAGCCATCCTAACTATTAACGTTGTGCTCACTGCTACATGCGCAGCTCCTTGTGCGTCAGATGGGAGAAGGTTACCCTGCACACCGCCATACCTCCATATGCGCTGTCTCACTAACGCACACAGCCACAGCCTAATAAAAGTTTCTGTACATTTCTCAATAAGTGGACATTCTTTTCAGGAGTATGGTTGGGGCCTAACCTACCCTTTTGGACATTAAACATCTGAGCCCCAGACCATTAACAGAAGCCACCCCTTCCTCAGTTCTAATGATGTACACAGACTGTATGAATCTCATGGCTGCAGACAAATAACTTAAGCACATGTGCTCCTAGCTCTGGGTCTTTGATCATTGTGCGCCTCACACACGTACCCCCGCTCCCTTTCCCGCCACACCAAGGAGTGACGGGTCATACCCCATTTGCCCTTCACCGTGATCGCCCTGTGAGGGTAGAACTCCTAGGGGGTGCAGTGTGTGGCGACACTTTCAGTTAAATCAAGTGCCCCAACACCACTTCCAGGCACTATGTCACAAAGAAAGAACACTCGTCAAGATAAACCGCAAAAGCTGCAACAATCTACCCAGCCTGCAGTTCATGCTTTCTTTAAGCAGACAGACCAGCCGTCCATGACCAAAACAACAGAGTCCATTTCGGACGCTATAGAAGAAGAGCAAGTCAATAGTCCGCCTACAATCATTGAAGCGGCACCTACAATTATGGCCCAAGAGGAGGACACACCAATAACATATAAAGCTATTGTAACCCTAATTGAACAGGTTAAGACATGCATCAAAGATGAATGCACTGATCTGAAGAAAGAGATCAGCGATCTGAGCCACAGGGTTGACACTTTGGAAGAGCATGAGTTTGTGGTAGCACAAAAGCTAGCACACCTCTCTACGAGTCAAACTCAACAAGACCGTCATATTTCAGAACTCGAAGACAAAATTGACGATTTGGAAAATCGCACCAGAAGGGGAAACCTTCGCTTCAGGGGGATACCAGAGTCAGTATTAAACAATGATATACGAGACTTTCTCCAGGCTCTATTTGCAGACATACTTAGAGAAAACTCCCCTGAAAACCTAGACATTCCACTAGATAGAGCCCATAGAGCACTACGTCCGAAGCCCCCAGATGACTCCCCTCCAAGAGACATTGTGGTACATTTCCAAAATTACTGTCAAAAAGAGGAAATATATAATACTGCCAGGAAAAAACAAATTATACATTTCCAAGGTCATCGAATCCAAATCTACCAGGACCTATCACTCAGAACACTGCAGAAGAGGCGGGACTTTCAACCCCTAACATCACATCTCCGTTCACTTCACATCCCATACAGATGGGGATTTCCTACCTCAGTAATAGTGATGAAAAACGGGAAGAAGACGGAATGCTCTTCTCCCTCTGACATTCACAGATTCTGCAACATTTTAAAAATATCATCACCTGACACAACAAACCATCAATCGTCTCAAAGACCTCAAGATGGCTCAACAGGCTTCAAATCCCAACGGAGACCAGACCCAGACACTGACTCTAATCAGACCAAGAGAAGACAAATATCTTCCACCAACTCAGGCACCGTGGACTCAGGCTCCATCAGATGAGTAAATGCAATGTATTGTTTGCCTGTATATGCCTCCTTTTTTTTTCTTTTCTTACTAGGCCCTGATCACCAGGCATGGGATGCCCTTCACATATAGACTATTGTACTTTAACCACTTAAGGGCAATATATTCTGCTGGTATTGAGCTATGTTCCATATTAAGATAAGCTTCATTCTGTTATGTTATGTTATTCACAGAGTTTGATATGTTATAAATGTTCTGATATTTTACGTTTCCCTACAAGTGTTGACATACTGCTACTGAACTCTAAACTTGTCACTAGACATTATCTCTCCTCTATCACACATTTGACCATACCAACAGACCCAACCACCCCCCTCCCTAGGCCCTCAGCACTGATCATATACATATGGCTCTCATAGAGAGATTCCGCTATAGCTTTATCCACTCTCCATTACACAACCTGGGTCCTTGCTGAGGTTAAGTGGCGACACAATACATTGATTACCTAAGCGCCCGTGACTTGCAGACTTTAGACTCAACTCCAATAACTCAGACAGTATGTGTACATCTCACCATCTCTGAAAAATGAACACATCTCAACAGATCTCAAGAAATCAACACAACTCCCTTTACTAACCCCCAAAACCCACTAGACAGAACACAGTGAAACTGAACAGGCCTTCTGAACCAAAGAGACACCATGGACCCAAGGGTTCTATATTCTGTTTGTACTGAGCTATGCCTCATATTAAGATAAATTTTGTTGTGTTATGTTATGTTATTCACTGAATTTGATATGTTATATCTGCATTGATGTTTTACATTTCCCTGCAAGCGTTGTCACATTGCTTCTGAACTCTTAACGTGTCACAAGACAATATCTCACCTCAACTACGCACTTAACCATACTAATAGCCCTACCCATCCCCCTCCTTAGGACCTCAAAACTGAACATATACATCAGGCCCTCACAGAGAGATCCCTCCTTAGATTTTATATAGTCTCCTGTACATAACCTGGGACTTTACTGAGGTCAAACGGCACCACCACACACTGACTACTTAAATGTACGTGACTTCACATCTTTTGACTCAATCCTAATAACTTGGACAGCATGTATACACTCCAACATTTCTGAACAATGACTACACTTCAACTAACAGTATAGGGATCCCACATAACATCCTCTACCAATCCCCACACTCCACTAGACAGGACACAATAAAACTGACCGGGCTTCTTCAAACCAAGACAATGTAGAGGGGCTATGAGTCCCTACTTGCTAGAACAACGCCACTTAGAATTAGTCGACTTCCACATTACCTTACTCTACTCAGATACCCGGCCTGTAACGACGGCCCCCGAGATCAAAGTTACAGGTTACGAGCTGAGATTCTATTGCATCATTTTCTTCCCTCTCCCCTCAGCGCAAGACTTGTATTTTACATTAATGCTGATTGAATTAATACTGTCATAAATATTGTTATTTACTCTAATACTGTTCTTAAAGTCATAACTTCTCTCTTCTCCTTTCCCACCCTCACTGACTCCTACTGACTAACCTTCCTACTGATACTCCTCTTCTCCAATACTAACAGTAGGTACCCTCTCCCTCTTCTACTCAGTGTCCCATCTGGTCCCCACATATCGAGCAGTGGGATAGTGCTAGACACTTGACATTATGACGACCCCTATAGCACGCCATAAAGAAGAAACATTACACATAGCCACCCAAAATTTTAAGGGCTTCCTCTCAGCCGAAAAATGCTCTATAGCGTTCCATGATTTTTACAAACGAAAAATTGACGTCATTATGGTTCAGGAAACACACTTTAAGAAAAACCATGAACCTACTTTATCCAAAAGATATTTCGACCAACACTACTGTAGTTCTGGTACAAATAGGAAAAATGGGGTCAGCATTTCATTTAGACGCGGCTTCCCATTCGAACTACTACAGAAATATACAGACACTGAGGGTAGGATCCTAATTCTTGTTGGCCTATGTTACGGCACCCCGGTCACATTGGTAAACACCTATGCACCGAACAGACCCACCCCCAACTTCTTCAAACCCCTAGTTAACAAGATACTAGACCTAGCTAAGGGACCCATCATTGTGGGCGGAGATTTTAATTTTCCCATGAACCCAATACTAGACACCTCCAGTGGTAAATCCTATCTACGCAATAATACTCTCAACTCTAACTGCGCAGCCTTATGAACTATTAACTTATTTGACACCTGGCGAGTAGTACACACTAACAGAAGAGATTACACCTTCTTCTCGCATCCACAACACACGTATTCCAGGTTAGATTACATACTGTGTGATCAGGCTCTGCTTTCTGCCCTTGTACACTCTAGAATCACACACACCTCTTGGTCTGATCACAGTATGGTATCTACAGAATTCAAATGGACTAGCAAACCACATACTACATTCAACTGGAGACTCAATGACCATATACTGACTAACCAAGCAACAGTCGATGACATTAAAAAACACTCGGTCGAATTTTTCGCCCTAAACAAACCTGAGGACACGACACCCGCGAACAATTGGGAGGCATATAAATGTTTTATAAGGGGGGTAATAATAAAACACACCGCCACACAACGCAAGATTCACAATGCCCAGTTCACTTCACTATCTGACGAATTAACTACCTGTGAAACCATTCTTAGGGCAGACCCATCCTCCGCGACCAAGCTCTCCAAATTAACTGACGCTAGAGAAGCCCTAAATAAATTTCTGATCCAAAAAGCCCACATGAGGGCGTTAACCTCCAAATCTAAGTTTTTCGTAGAAAGTAACAAAGCAGGTCGCCTACTGGCCAAAAACAAAGGCTCTCCAATTTCATTAAGACAATCTGCCACCCATCTGGTGAGGCAACCCACAAAAATGAAGAAATTATCAACTCATTTGCTTCATACTATAAGCAACTATATAATCTAGCAGACTCCACGCCACAAGATAAGAAAGAGAAAATAGAAACATACTTGAACACCGTGCTTACAACCTCTATCACAGAAGTCGACAAACAATTCTTAGACTCTCCCATCACCCTAAGAGACATCAATTTAGTTATTAAGTCCTTGCCGAATGGCAAATCCCCAGGCCCAGACGGCCTCACATCCAAATTTTATCAGCTCCTACAAGAACACATAAACCCCCAGCTCCTGACACTCTTTAACGACATAGATCAAGGTGCTGTCCTGCCCAGCTCCCTCCTAGAAGCAGTAATCACGGTGATTCCTAAACCGGGCAAACCCAATGACGTGGTCAGCAACTATAGACCAATTTCCCTTATAAATATTGATATGAAAATATATGCCAAAATCTTAGCCAACCGCATGAATGAAATATTGCCCAGCATAGTCCATCCTGATCAGGTGGGCTTAATTAGGGGGAGAGAGGCGAAGGACAATACCACCAGATTACTTCACTCACTGCAACAAGCCCATCTTACCCGTTCACCCCTAATCTTGCTTTCGACAGATGCTGAGAAGGCATTTGACAGGGTGGACTGGCAATTTATGTGGTCCACCCTGTCAAAGTTCGGCTTTTCCGAGCTCTTCATTTCCAGAATAAAGGCCCTTTATCACAACCCGAGCGCTAAGATTAAAATCAACTATAATATATCCCAGCCTTTCCCCATTTCCAATGGCACGCGTCAAGGGTGCCCGCTCTCACCTCTATTATTCGCTATTACAGTTGAAATACTGGCACTGCAAATTAGACACTGTCACCATATACAAGGCCTAAAATTCGGAGACACTACCCAAAAATGCCTCCTGTTCGCGGACGACGTGATTTTCACTTTACAATCCCCAACCACCTCCCTTCCCACTCTCATACAAATCTTAGACACATACAAGCAGGTTTCCAACTTCTCCATCAATATGGAGAAGTCGGGTCTATTGCCGATAAATCTAACCTCTCAAGAAATGCTATATATTACGCGACAAACAAAGTTCACATTATCAGATAAACTTAAATATCTAGGCTTGATAATCTCCAAAGATCCACACACACTCTTTCCAGATAACTTTATCAACCTCCAAACGAGCGTTAAGTCCTCGCTAGAGAACTGGCATAGACAGGGACACTTATCATGGCTAGGGCGAATCAACACGGTGAAGATGATGATAGTCCCCAGATACTTATACTTGTTTCAGGCCCTCCCTCTGCCCTTACCGAAGCTCTTCCTCTTAACACAACAAAAAATGATTAACTCCTTTATATGGTCATATAAACGCCCGAGGATAGCTCAGCACACCATGTATTTGAGTAAGGAAGATGGAGGCCTTGGTGTCCCCAATCTTACTAATTACTATAAAGCCGCACATTTAGCCAGAGTTATAGCTTGGAACCATGCCAACCCCTCGAAGCTATGGATACAGATGGAGGGCCATCTAGCGCAGGTTGACCCCATGAGAGACCTACCCTGGATTCCTAAAGAGTCCAGACCTCGCATTATACAAGACAATGACTATATCAAAACCACCCTAGATGTGTGGGATGACGTACTCACTCACACAAAGGGAATCTCTACCATACTTTCCCCCCTGACCCCCCTCCTTCGAAATCACCTCTTTCTCAAACACAACCTATACACTCATAACCCAACTAATAGACTCCATAGGTCCCTACCAATTTACTTAGTGACCGACACCTCGGGAGTCAAGGACAGACTTACCCTCAATGAAGAACTAGGCCCACCTTTCCACCGTTGGTACTCCTATCTACAGATCAGACATGCGATCAACCACTGCCCGCACAAAGAAATGATACTTAGACCCCTGACCACTTTCAAACAGTTATGTATCAACCCGAATATAAATAGAGCACACCTTTCTCTAGCGTATAAATGCTCAGGGGCTCTTTCCCGGAAAAACGACCCACATAGCTAACAAAGTGGGCAGTTGAACTCCAAAGTGATCTAAATACTGAGACCTGGAGGCAATGCTTTCGACATGCACACTCTACCTCTCTATCCTTGACCATATCTGAATTGAATTACAAAATACTAGCTCAGTGGTATCTAACCCCTTAAGTGATTACTCTGACAATGGTGATAATATGACATGCACACTAGACTTCTAACAGTGGGAGACTGGGAGTTAAAAAACCAGAAGTGTCATATGTTCTGCCTACTATTTGTAAAGTCTAGTCTTATCTCATTCACAAGTATCGTTATTTCATCTAATATATAACATGATATATTAATTTTACAGTTCCTCTTTCTGCCTCCTTTTGTCAAATTTCATGAGGTTTAGCTGTGGTTATGGAATTTTATGGCGCTATACGAATAAATAATATACAAAGGAAGAAATGTGACTGCTGAACACACACGTGTACATTGTTGTATTTTCAGAAACAATTTCATGCACAGTACAAAGCTAGATTTATAATACACATGCTCAGTAGATCTTTTATGTGCACAGACAATTTTTTTGTGAATATATACAAAAAATTTTTAAAAGCACACACACATATATCTACACACATACAACGTTGATCCCTTCCCATTCACGCCCAATGCTAATATCTTATCCTTTAATTTGGCCACAAAACCTTATTTTTATTAGTTAATCTTTGTTTTGTGAGTCTAAAGTTTTAAAGGCAACTTAGGAAATGCGGCCGGTCTCAAAGACTATTGATTTGTTTTTATTCAGCTTTTATTAAATCAGTTTTGTCATCTATTTTAACTTGGTACAGCTCTGCTACTTTATTACTATAGGAGAAATTACATTGTATTGTGAGATCCGCAGAAAGAATTATTGGGTGTCAACTTACCTCTCTCAGGGACATTTATTTCTCAAGGATGAACAAAAGAGTTGGAGAAATTGTATATGACTCCTCTCACCCTGGCTATTGTTTCTTTAATCGTTTATCTTTTTATCACAGACCAAGGTTGAGAGCTTGAAGAAGTCGGACTCGGACAAATCTTTTTTTTAATAGTGCAATGTAACACTCTTTTGTAATACAAGCGTAATGAGTGTGCTAATAGCGAACCTTGCACTTTCCAAAATAAAATTAAACAGTGTTAATTTGCTTTGGCTAAAATATTTAACCATCCACTCGTAATATCAGCAAGGTTGCACAAAGCTAACCGGCCCTGTCCGATAGATTGCACTTTACTTGTCACTTGTTATCCTTTTAATTACAAGTCATTTCTGTAGTCAAGCAATAAAATCACAGCTTTCAGTTTTTTTAAAACAGATTCACTTCTTACTTGCAGAAATCTTTTTCAATTTCCAAACTCAACTCACCACTTACCTTATTTTGAGGAGCCCATCCAGAATCCTTACAGGGCTAGTAACAATCATTTTGTGAGCAAAACTTGAATTGGTTTGCATTTCCTCTGCTGAAGGTCAGTTAAGGACACATATGTAGCAAGGTTAAGCTTGTGAAGTCTGCGGTGTGCCCTTCCATTTCTAATAATTGGAAATCTCACAATTTTAGATTTAGATTACATTAAAGGGACAGTCTACACCAGATTTTTTTTGTTTTAAAAGGTAGATAATCCCTTTATTACCCATTCCCCTGTTTTGCATAACCAACACAGTTATATTAATATACTTTTAACCTCTGTGATTATCTTGTATCTAAGCCTCTGCAAACTGCCCCTTTTTTCAGTTCTTTTGACAGACTTGCAGTTTAGCCAATCAGTGCCTGCTCCCAGATAACTTCACGTGCACGAGCACAGTGTTATCTATATGAAATACGTGAACTAACACCCTCTAGTGGTGAAATACTGTTAAAATGCAATCTGAAAAGAGGTGGGCTTCAAGGTCTAAGAAATTAGCATATGAACCTCCTAGGTTAAGCTTTCAACTAAGAATACCAAGAGAACAAAGCAAAATTGGTGATAAAAGTAAATTGGAATATTGTTTAAAATTACATGCTCTATCTGAATCATGAAAGTTTATTTTGGCCTAGACTGTGCCTTTAAGATTACAAGAAATTGCAAAACTACAATTATGTTGCAATATTTTCTACACATAAACATTAATAAATCAAATAATTTTCCATTGATTGCACCTACGTGAGGCACACCTGATTCTTAAAATGATGGTAAAGTTTCTATTTTGTATAATCTTATAAATTTATTTTTATAAAATTGAAACAATAATTTAGATGGGCGGTTTTAACTGTTCTCCAAGTGGCTCTGTAGCCAAAAATAATCAATGCCGTATGGCTAGAGTGCCAATTGGAGAACAGTTAAAACTGTTAGCTCGCAAAAAAAAAATACTTTTGAAGTAAGTTATAACATATCCTCATTAGAATTGATGAATTAAGATCTATCTGAAATATTGTTTCCATTCCAGAACTGATTATATGAATTAGAAACTGTAAGATCACTTTAATGTTCATTTGTGAGTAAATATAAAACTGCCAAAGAAAACATCTTAGTGACATAACTACTAACTTGTAATGTAACTGTTTGAGTGCTGTGAAAAAATAACAAATTTACTGACTGAAATGCCCTAAACTTAAAACAATACATATCAGACTGCATAACAGTTAAATTAGTCTCTGTTGAATATGTTCAATTAATTGCAATTCCCTTAACATCCTGGCTGCAATGCTCCCAAAATTACAATTGAATTAAAATTGTAGACTTTATTTGTTGCATTAAAAACTCCTGGGCATAATATGCAGTATAGTTTGTTGTTTTGTTGTTCTATGCTAATATGCATTGTTAATTTAAACCATTGGGCAAGATTTATCAAAGTGACTAAAACACTCATATGAGAATGTCAACGTCAATTCATGTAAATTTGAGTACCTCAAATTAAAGTCTTACCGTAAAATGTATCAACAATAGAGTCAGATCTATTTAATCCAATTCAGGAATTATAAGAGATTATTGATAAATTGAAAGCCGATAAGTTGATTTATCAAATTGTCTGATTATAGCAGGAAAGTTGTACCATCATGTAGTGTGAAAGGTATAAAAATTGGGCGCACAAACATTTAAATTTAGAATTAATTTTGTCTTTGAATCCAATATGCCAGCTGCTGGTTTTACCAAAAATGAATGCCAAGAGCTATTCTGGTTTTAGCAGAATGTTGTTGTAGTTGATAAAGATTTGAATTATTATGATTACTAGTCGATAAGCCTGCCCAGAGGGCAGTCTAATTATTTTTGAAGCTACAGATGTAGAAACAAACACCTAGATTACGAGTTTTGCGTTAACAGGGGTGCGGTGCTAACGAGCAGTTTATGCTCACCGCTCACTTGCAGACAGCGCTGGTATTACGGGTTTTTACAAACCCGGCATTAACCTCAAAAAAGTGAGCGAAGAGCAAAATTGTGCTCCACATCTCACCTCAATACCAGCGCTGCTTACGGTAGCGGTGAGCAGATTTCCCTATAGGAATCAATGGGAGAGCAGGCTGAAAAAAACCTAACACCTGCAAAAAAGCAGTGTTCAGCTTCTAACGCAGCCCCATTGATTCCTATGGGGAAATACTTTTTATGTCTACACCTAACACCCTAACATGAACCCCGAGTCTAAACACCCCTAATCTTATACTTATTAACCCCTAATCTGCCACCTCCGACATCGCCGACACCTGCATTATATTATTAACCCCTAATCTGCTGCTCTGGACACCACCGCCACCTACATTATACTTATGAACCCCTAATCTGCTGCCCCCAACATCGCCGACACCTACATTATATTTATTAACCCCTAATCTGCCGCCCCCAATGTCGCCACAACCTAACTACATTTATTAACCCCTAATCTGCCCCCCAACGTCGCCACCACTATAATAAAGTTATTATCCCTAAATCTAAGTCTAACCCTAACCCCCCCTAACTTCAATTTAATTTAAATAAATCTAAATAAAATTAATACAATTCACTAAATTATTCCTATTTAAAACTAAATATGTACCTATAAAATAAACCCTAAGATAGCTACAATATAACTAATAGTTACATTGTAGCTATCTTAGGGTTTATTTTTATTTTACAGACAACTTTGCATTTATTTTAACTAGGTACAATAGTTATTAATTAGTTATTAACTATTTAATAACTTCCTAGTTAAAATAAAGACAAATTTACCTGTAAAATAAAACCTAAACTAAGTTACAATTACACCTAACACTACACTATAATTAAATAAATTACCTAAACTAAATACAATTAATTACAGTTTAAACAAATTATCAAAAGTACGAAAAAACCCCCACTAAATTACAGAAAATAATAAAATAATTACAAGATTTTTAAACTAATTACACCTACTCTAATCCCCCTAACAAAATAAAAAAGCCCCACAAAATAAAAAAAAATCCCTACCCTACACTAAATTACAAATAGCACTTAAAAAGGCCTTTTGCGGGGCTCTTTTACCTGTAAAAACAAAATTACAAATACCCCCCCAACATTAAAACCCACCACTCACACAACCAACCCTACTCTAAAACCCACCCAATCCCCCCTTAAAAAAACCCTAACACTAACCCCTTGAAGATCACCCTACCGTGAGACGTCTTCACCCAACCGGGCAGAAGTGGTCCTCCAGACGGGCAGAAGTCTTCATCCAAGCCAGGCAGAAGAGGTCCTCCAGATGGGCAGAAGTCTTCATCCATCTGGCATCTTCTATCTTCATCCATCTGGCACGGAGCTGGTCCATCTTCAAGACATCCGAAGCAGAGCATCCTCTTCTTTCTTCGTCCGACGACTGAATGAAGGTTACTTTAAATGACGTCATCCAAGATGGCCTCCCTTCAATTCCGATTGGCTGATAGAATTCTATCAGCCAAACAGAATTAATGTATAAGAAATTGGAACAGCCAATAGAATGCAAGCTCAATCCTATTGGTTAATACATTTAATATAGTGGCGGCGGTGTTGGGGGCGGCAGATTAGGGGTTAATAAATGTAGGTAGGTGTCGGCGATGTTAGGGCCGGCAGATTAATAATATTTAAATAGTGTTTGCGATGCGGGAGTGCGAAGGTTTAAGGGTTAATATATTTATTATAGTGGCGGCGATGTCCGGTTCGGCAGATTAGGGGTTACAATTTTTATTTTAGTGTTTGCGATGTGGGGGGCCTCGGTTTAGGGGTTAATAGGTAGTTTATGGGTGTTAGTGTACTTTTTAGCACTTTAGTTAAGAGTTTTATGCTACGGTGTTGTAGTGTAAAACTCTTAACTACTGACTTTAAAATGTGGTACCAGTCTTGACAGGAGAGGGTGTACCGCTCACTTTTGGTCAGACTTGTAATACCGGCGCTATGCAAGTCACATTGAAAATATAGGATACGCAATTGACATAAGTGGATTTGCGGTATTCCCGAGTCTGGCCAAAAAAGTGAGTGGTACACCTGTACCTGCAAGACTCGTAATACCAGCGGGTGTTAAAAAGCAGCATTGGGACCTCTCAACGCTGCTTTTTAACCCTAACGCACAACTCATAATCTAGCCGAAAGTATTTTGTAACTCTTCTTTTATATAAAAATTTAAGCTACAGGTGTAGCAATACTATAATTTTAATGGACTACTATCTTAAAGGGACACTGAACCCAAATTTTTTCTTTCGTGATTCAGATAGAGCATGCAATTTTAAGCAACTTTCTAATTTACTCCTATTAACAATTTTTCTTTGTTCACTTGCTATCTTTATTTGAAAAAGAAGGCATCTAAGCTTCTTTTTTGGCTCAGTACTCTGGACAGCACTTTTTTATTGGTGGATGAATTTATCCACCAATCAGCAAGAATAACCCAGGTTATTCACCAAAAATGGGCCGGCATCTAAACCTACATTTTTGCATTTCAAATAAAGATACCAAGAGAATGAAGAACATTTGAAGTATGGAGTAAATTAGAAAGTTGCTTAAAATCGCATGCTCTATTTGAATCACGATAGAAAAAATTTGGGTTCAGTGTCCCTTTAAATATATCAAAAATATTTTCTATATAATAAACTACAGATATAGCCACACTCTTATTAGACAAACTACTGTCCTAAATAAATACAAACGGCTAGATTAAGAG
Organism: Bombina bombina; assembly: GCF_027579735.1. Classification (NCBI taxonomy): domain Eukaryota; kingdom Metazoa; phylum Chordata; class Amphibia; order Anura; family Bombinatoridae; genus Bombina; species Bombina bombina. The sequence goes on along the minus strand of NC_069503.1, from coordinate 868,728,261 downwards.
TCTTGCGTTAGCCTTAAAAAGCAGCATTGAGGGGTCCCAAAGCTGCTTTTTAATGCCCGCTGGTATTAAGAGTCAGGCAGGAAAGGGTCTACCGCTCACTTTTTTTCCGCGATTTTAGCATACCGCAAATCCCCTTACGTCAATTGCGTATCCTTTCTTTTTAATGGGATTTGCCTAACGCCGGTATTACGATCGCCTGAAAAAGTGAGCGGTAGACCATCTCCTGTCAAGACTCCTACCACATTTAAAAGTCAGTAGTTAAGAGTTTTATGGGCTAACGCCGGAACATAAAGCTCATAACTAAAGTGATAAAAAGTACACTAACACCCATAAGCTACCTATTAACCCCTAAACCGAGCCCCCCCACATCGGAAACACTTAACTAAAATGTTTAACCCCTAATCCACCGACCAAATCATGGTCGGCGGATGTGTCGTCCAAAACAAAACTGTTAAATATTCCCTTCAAGGGGAAGACTCTTTTCGGCCCAGAGCTGAAAGAAATTATTTCAGATTTCACTGGGGGCAAGGGTCATGCCCTTCCACAAGATAGGCCATTTAAGGCCAAAAACAAGGCTAATTTTCGCTCCTTTCGCAACTTCAGGAGCGGACCAGCTGCAACCTCTGCTGTCGCAAAGCAAGATAACACTTCCCAGCCCAAAGCAACCTGGAAACCCCTGCAGGGCTGGAATAAGGGTAAACAGGCCAAGAAGCCTGCTCCTGCTACCAAGACAGCATGAAGGGGTAGCCCCCGATCCGGGACCGGATCTAGTAGGGGCAGACTTTCTCTCTTTGCTCAAGCTTGGGCAAGAGATGTTCCAGATCCCTGGGCATTAGAAATAGTTGCTCAGGGGTACCTTCTAGAATTCAAGGATTATCCCCCAAGGGGAAGGTTGCACAGTTCTCGTTTGTCTTCAGACCAAACAAAGAAACAGGCGTTCTTACGCTGTGTAGAAGATCTCCTAAGAATGGGAGTAATACACCCAGTTCCAATTGCAGAACAAGGACTGGGCCTTTACTCAAACCTGTTCGTAGTTCCCAAAAAGGAGGGAACTTTTAGCCAATCCTGGATCTAAAGATTCTAAACAAATTCCCCAGAGTTCCGTCTTTCAAGATGGAAACCATTCGGACAATGTTGCCGATGATCCAGGAAGGTCAATATATGACTACCGTGGATCTAAAGGATGCGTACCTACATATTCCTATCCACAAAGATCACCATCAGTTCTTTCTGGACAAACATTACCAGTTCGTGGCCCTTCCTTTCGGGTTGGCCACCGCTCCCAGAATTTTCATAAAGGTGCTAGGGTCCCTTCTGGCGGGGTTAAGACCGCGGGGCATTGCAGTAGCACCTTACCTAGACGACATATTAATACAGGCGTCGTCTTTCCACAGAGCCAAGGCTCATACGGACATTGTTCTGGCCTTTCTAAGGTCTCACGGGTGGAAGGTGAACGTAGAAAAGAGTTCTCTGTCCCCGCTTACAAGGGTTCCCTTCCTGGGAACACTAATAGACTCGGTAGAAATGAACATTTTTCTGACAGAGGTCAGGAAGTCCAAACTGTTGAAAACCTGCCGAGCTCTTCATTCCATTCCTCAGCCTTCTGTGGCTCAGTGCATGGAGGTAATTGGTTTAATGGTGGCAGCAATGGACGTAGTCCCTTTTGCCCAAATTCATCTCAGACCACTGCAACTGTGCATGCTCAAGCAGTGGAATGGGGATTACGCAGATTTATCTCCTCAAATACAAATGGACCAGAAAACCAGAGACTCTCTTCTCTGGTGGTTGTCTCAAGTTCACCTGTCTCAGGGAATGAGTTTCCGCAGACCGGAGTGGATCATTGTCACGACCGACGCCAGTCTGTTAGGCTAGGGTGCGGTCTGGAACTCTCTGAAAGCTCAGGGTACATGGTCTCGGGAAGAATCTCTTCTCCCAATAAACATTTTGGAGCTGAGAGTGATATTCAACATGCTCCAAGCATGGCCTCAACTAGTGGAGTCCAAATTCATCAGATTTCAGTCAGACAACATCACGACTGTAGCGTACATCAATCATCAGGGAGGAACAAAGAGTTCCCTAGCGATGAAGGAAGTATCCAGGATCATCAAATGGGCGGAGGATCACTCCTGCCATCTATCTGCAATTCACATCCCAGGGGTAGACAACTCCCCGTCAGATTTTTCATCTGGGGGAGTGGGAACTCCACCCAGAGGTTTTTGTTCAGCTGACCCAGCTATGGGGTATTCCAGAATTGGATCTGATGGCGTCCCGTCAGAACACCAAACTTCCCCTTTACGGATCCAGATCCAGGGATCCCAAGGTGGCATTGATAGATGCTTTAATAGCGCCTTGGTCTCCAGGATCAAACAGGAGAAGGCTTCGGTAATCCTGATAGCGCCTGCGTGGCCACGCAGGACTTGGTATGCAGACCTAGTGGACATGTCATTGGTCCCACCATGGAAACTGCAGTCGAGGCAGGATCTTCTAATTCAAGGTCCTTTCAAGCATCGAAATCTAGTTTCTCTGCAACTGACTGCTTGGAGATTGAACGCTTAATCCTAGCTAAGCGTGTTTTCTCTGAATCAGTTATAGACACCTTGATACAGGCCAGAAAGCCTGTCACAAGGAAAATTTACCATAAGATATGGCAGAAATATCTTAGTTGGTGTGAATCCAAGGGTTACTCGTGGAGTAAGGTTAGGATTCCAAGGATATTGTCTTTTCTCCAAGAAGGATTGGAGAAAGGTTTGTCAGCTAGTTCCTTAAAGGGACAGATATCTGCTCTGTCTATCCTGTTACACAAGCGTCTGGCAGCCGTACCAGATGTTCAGGTGTTTGCACAGGCCCTTGTTAGAATCAAGCCTGTTTACAAGCCTGTGGCTCCTCCTTGGATTCTAAATTTGGTTCTTTCAGTTCTTCAAGGGGTTCCGTTTGAACCTTTACATTCCATAGATATTAAGTTTTCATCTTGGAAAGTTTTGTTTTTAGTAGCCATTTCTTCTGCTCGAAGACTCTCTGAATTGTCTGCTTTGCAGTGTGATTCACCCTATCTGGTGTTCCATGCAGATAAGGTTGTTTTGCGTACCAAACCTGGTTTTCTTCCAAAAGTGGTTTCTAATAAGAATATTAACCAGGAAATTATTGTTCCTTCTCTGTGTCCTAATCCAGTTTCTAGGAAGGAACGACTTTTACACAATCTTGACGTGGTTCGTGCTTTAAAATTCTATTTAAAAGCAACTAAAGATTTCAGACAAACATCATCCTTGTTTGTTGTCTATTCTGGTAAGAGGAGAGGTCAGAAAGCAACTGCAACCTCTCTTTCCTTTTGGCTGAAAAGCATAATCCGATTGGCTTATGAGACTGCTGGACAGCAGCCTCCTGAACGAATCACAGCTCATTCTACCAGAGCTGTGGCTTCCACATGGGCTTTCAGGAATGAGGCTTCTGTTGAACAGATGTGTAAGGCAGCGACTTAGTCTTCACTGCATACATTTGCCAAATTTTACAAATTCGATACTTTTGCTTCTTTGGAGGCTATTTTTGGGAGAAAGGTTTTGCAAGCAGTGGTGCCTTCCGTTTAGGTGACCTGACTTGTTCCCTCCCTTCATCCGTGTCCTATTGCTTTGGTATTGGTAACCCACAAGTAAGGATGAATCCGTGGACTGAATACACCAAGTAAGAGAAAACAGAATTTATGCTTACCTGATAAATTTCTTTCTCTTACGGTGTATTCAGTCCACGGCCCGCCCTGACATTTAAGTCAGGTTCAAATTTTATAAGTACAGTCACCACTGCACCCTATGGTTATCCTTTTTCTCCTAACCGTCGGTCGAATGACTGGGGGAGCGGAGCCTGAGGGGAGCTATATGGACAGCTTTGCTGTGTGCTCTCTTTGCCACTTCCTGTAGGGATTGAGAATATCCCACAAGTAAGGATGAATCCGTGGACTGAATACACCGTAAGAGAAAGAAATTTATCAGGTAAGCATAAATTCTGTTTTTAACTAGGTAGAATAGTTACTAAATAGTTATTAACTATTTAATAACTTCCTAGTTAAAATAAATACAAATTGACCTGTAAAATAAATCCTAACCTAAATTACAATTACACCTAACACTACACTATCATTAAATTAATTAAATAAATTACCTGCAATTACCTACAATTAACTACAATTAAATTAAATAAACTAAAGTATAAAAAAACATTACAGAAAATAAAAAAAGAATTACAATTTTTTTAAACTAATTACACTTAATCTAATCCCCCTAATAAAATAAAAAAGCCCCCAAAATAATAAAATTCCCTACCCTATACTAAATTACAAATAGCCCTTAAAAGGGCCTTTTGCGGGGCATTGCCCCAAAGTAATCAGCTCTTTTACCTGTAAAAAAAAAAATACAATACCCCCCCAACATTAAAACCTACCACCCAACTCTGCTCTAAAACCTAACCCCCTTGAAGATCTCCCTACCTTGAGCTGTCTTCACCCAGCGGGGCACAAGTGGACCTCCAGAGGGACAGAAGTCTTCATCCGATCTGGCCAGAAGAGAACCTCCAGACCGGCAAAAGTCTTCATCCAGGCGGCATTAAGGTAGGAAAAATCCTATTGGCTGATCCAATCAGCCAATAGGATTGAGCTTGCATTCTATTGGCTGATTGGAATTTTTTCTACCTTAATTCCGATTGGCTGATAGAATCCTATCAGCCAATCGGAATTCAAGGGACTCCGTCTTGGATGACGTCACTTAAAGGAACCTTCATTCTTCAGCCGTCGGATGGAAGAGGATGCTCCACGTCGGATGTCTTCAAGATGGACCCACTCCGCTCCGGATGGAAGAAGATAGAAGATGCCGCCTGAATGAAGACTTCTGCCGGTCTGGAGGTCCTCTTCTGGCCAGATCGGATGAAGACTTCTGTCCCTCTGGAGGTCCACTTGTGCCTGGCTGGGTGAAGACGGCTCAAGGTAGGGAGATCTTCAAGGGGGTAGTGTAAGGTTTTTTTAAGGGGGGATTGGGTGGGTTTTAGAGTAGGGTTGGGTGTGTGGGTGGTGGGTTTTAATGTTGGGGGGGTATTGTATTTTTTTTTTACAGGTAAAAGAGCTGATTACTTTGGGGCAATGCCCCGCAAAAGGCCCTTTTAAGGGCTATTTGTAATTTAGTATAGGGTAGGGAATTTTATTATTTTGGGGGGCTTTTTTATTTTATTAGGGGGATTTGATTAGGTGTATGTCATACATTCCATCTTATCTCATCATTGCTCATTTCTTACACGGATAAATACATAGACACGGAACCCGGGACCACAGGCAGCTTGAGGAGGGGAGCGAACAGCATAGCTGGCAACACCGCAGATGGCAGTTTGACTGTGCTCCCCCAGGACCGAGTGCTATGGACCTTAGGAAGACAAATGTGAGTTATAATATATGCCTTCGCATATGATTTCTACCTTATTTACAAAAATCTCTTGAGGTGGGGTGGTTGAGAGGTGCTGTGGATCTGTTCACACACGGAAAGGAGAAAACTTTTTTGCTTTCACGTAAAATAAATACAAAGTAATCAGCTCTTTTACCTGTAAAAAAAAAATACAATACCCCCCCAACATTAAAACCCACCACCCAACTCTGCTCTAAAACCTAACACTACCCCCTTGAAGATCTCCCTACCTTGAGCTGTCTTCACCCAGCGGGGCACAAGTGGACCTCCAGAGGGACAGAAGTCTTCATCCGATCTGGCCAGAAGAGGACCTCCAGACCGGCAGAAGTCTTCATCCAGGCGGCATTAAGGTAGGAAAAATCCTATTGGCTGATCCAATCAGCCAATAGGATTGAGCTTGCATTCTATTGGCTGATTGGAACAGCCAATAGAATGCGAGATCAATCCTATTGGCTGATTGCATCATCCAATAGTATTTTTCCTACCTTAATTCCGATTGGCTGATAGAATCCTATCAGCCAATCGGAATTCAAGGGACTCCGTCTTGGATGACGTCACTTAAAGGAACCTTCATTCTTCAGTTGCCGTCGGATGGAAGAGGATGCTCCACGTCGGATGGACCCGCTCCGCTCCGGATGGAAGAAGATAGAAGATGCCGCCTGGATGAAGACTTCTGCCGGTCTGGAGGTCCTCTTCTGGCCAGAGCGGATGAAGACTTCTGTCGCTCTGGAGGTCCACTTGTGCCCGGCTGGGTGAAGACGGCTCAAGGTAGGGAGATCTTCAAGGGGGTAGTGTAAGGTTTTTTTAAGGGGGGATTGGGTGGGTTTTAGAGTAGGGTTGGGTGTGTGGGTGGTGGGTTTTAATGTTGGGGGGGTATTGTATTTTTTTTTACAGGTAAAAGAGCTGATTACTTTGGGGCAATGCCCCGCAAAAGGCCCTTTTAAGGGCTATTTGTAATTTAGTATAGGGTAGGGAATTTTATTATTTTGGGGGGCTTTTTTATTTTATTAGGGGGATTAGATTAGGTGTAATTATTTTAAAAAATTTGTAATTCTTTTTTTATTTTCTGTAATTTAGTGTTTGTTTTTTGTACTTTAGTTTATTTAATTTAATTGTAGTAAATTGTAGTTAATTGTAGGTAGTTTAGTAAATTAATTTAATGATAGTGTAGTGTTAGGTGTAATTGTAACTTAGGTTAGGATTTTTTTTACAGGTATATTTGTATTTATTTTAACTAGGAAGTTATTAAATAGTTAATAACTATTTAATAACTATTGTACCTAGTTAAAATAAATACAAATGAAAAAGGAGGTGAAGGAAGGTCCGGTACTTCATGTTTAAAATATAAACATCTTTATTGGTATACAAAATATAAAAGCAGGTACGATGAGTGCAGCAATTCACCGTTTGCAATACACAGAGCAGCAGCACAGGATGGTAGTCACTAATGCTGACACGTTTCGGCTTCCCTCGCCGTAGTCATAGCATAATTAGTGACCATCATCCAAAGTTTAAAAAGGTGTAACTCACACCCTATTGGTTAAACCAAAACACACCTGCTTTGCTGCCTTACTCCAAAATTAAATCGGTTCAATCAGCTCTTAGAATATGTCACCTAGCATAACATGACTGTCAAGGATGTACCAAGTGCTAAATTTACCACTTACTGGTATCTGATGTCACTCAACATATGTATGTGTTGCTTTTAATAAAGCCTTGAATGGGTTTAAGAGTATATGAGTACATAGGTCAGTAACGGGAATACCTAAATCCTCAAATATGTATTAAATTGGTGACCATGAAATAGTTATACATGTCAATGAATGTATTATGTAGTATAATCTTTGTATATTACTCACATATATCACAGAATATACTGTGTGACATACACTCCATCTTCTTACTTCTTCTTTGCTTATTTCTTACACAGGTAAGTACATAGATAAATGAGTGAAAGGAGTACAGATTATACATTATAAATCATTTCTCACATATATCACAGGATATGCTGTATGTCATACATTCCATCTTATCTCATCATTGCTCATTTCTTACACGGATAAATACATAGACACGGAACCCGGGACCACAGGCAGCTTGAGGAGGGGAGCGAACGGCATAGCTGGCAACACCGCAGATGGCAGTTTGACTGCGCTCCCCCAGGACCGAGTGCTATGGACCTTAGGAAGACAAATGTGAGTTATAATATATGCCTTCGCATATGATTTCTACCTTATTTACAAAAATCTCTTGAGGTGGGGTGGTTGAGAGGTGCTGTGGATCTGTTCACACACGGAAAGGAGAAAACTTTTTTGCTTTCACGTAAAATAAATACAAACTTAGCTGTAAAATAAAAATAAACCATAAGCTAGATACAATGTAACTATTAGTTATATTGTAGATATCTTAGGGTTTATTTTATAGGTAAGTATTTAGTTTTAAATAGGAATAATTTATTTAATTGTAGCAATTTTATTATGAATATTTAAAATTATATTTAAATTAGGGGGGGTGTTAGGGTTAGGGTTAGAGTTAATAACTTTATTATAGTGGCGGCAACGTTGACGGTGGCAGATTAGGGGTTAATACATTTAATATAGTTGCGGCGACGTTGAGGGGGCAGATTAGGGGTTAATATATAAAATGTAGGGTTTGGCGATGTTGGGGGCAGTAGATTAGGGTTTCATAAGTATAATGTAGGTGGCTGCGGTGTCTGGAGCGGCAGATTAGGGGTTAATAATATAATGTAGGTGTTGGCGATGTCGGGGACAGCAGATTAGGGGTTAATAAGTGTAAGATTAGGGGTATTTAGACTTGGGGTTCATATTAGGGTGTTAGGTGCAGAAATAAAATGTATTTCCCCATAGGAGTCAAAGTGTTAGACTTTTTTTCAGGCGGCTCAGCCCCATTGTTTCCTATGGGGAAAGCGTGCACAAGCATGTTTTTCCAGCTTACCGCTACCGTAAACAGCGATGGTATTGAGGTGAGATGTGGAGCTAAACTTTGCTCTACGCTCACCTTTTTGCGGCTAACGCCAGGTTTAAAAAACCTGTAATACCAGCATTGTCTTAAGGGGGCGGTGAAAAAAAAGGCTTGTTAGCAACGCACCCCTGTTACTGAAAAACTCGTAATCTCGCCGAAGGTTTCTTCTATTTAAATTATATCTACTTTAAGTATATTTCTTTATATACATAACCCCTAAACAGCAAAACCCCCTACATTGCAATAAACCTATTTACCCTATTAACCCCTAAACCGCAAAACCCCTACATTGCAATAAACCTATTTACCCTATTAACCCCTAAACTGCAAAACCCCTACATCACAATAAACCTATTTAACTTATTAACCCTTTAAACCGCCAAAACCCACAATGCAAATAACTATTTAAATAACTAAATACAGTACACTAACCTAACACCCCCTAACCTAACAACCCCTAACCTAACACCCCATTAAATTAACCCATATTACCTAAACTAATATATTCTAAAGTTACAAAAAAAAAAAAAATATGTTTACAAAAAAAGCTAACATTACAGAAAATAAAAAAATCAAATTACCAAATTTATCAAAATTAAACCTAATCCCTATGAAAATAAAAAAGACCCCCCAAAATAAAAACACCCCCTACTCTAAGAATAAACTACCAGTAGCCCTTAAAAGGGCTTTTTGCAGGGCATTGCCCCAAGATAATCAGCTCTTTTTCAAGAAAATACACAAAGCCCCCCCCTAACAGTAAAACCCCCCACCCACCAAACCCCCCAAATAAAATAACCTAACACTAAAAAACCTAAACTACCCATTGCCCTGAAAAGGGCATTTGTTTGGGCATTGCCCTTAAAAGGGCATTTAGCTCTTTTTCTGCCCATCCCTAATCTAAATAAAACAAATCCCCCCCAAAAAACCTTAAAAAATCCTCAGTCTAAACCCCAGGTTGGTACTCACGGTTCCTGAAGTTCGGCGTAGAAGGTCCTGTTCCAGGCGGTGAAGTCTTCTTCCAAGCGCAACCCCTTCTTCCAGGAACATCCTGCGCGGAGCGGTGCTGAAGACTGAAGACCACAGAGCTGAAGACCGGCAACCCTGGCACTAAAGACTGGCGACCGCGGAGCCATGGAGCGTGGAGGATCCTCTTCGTACGATCTCCGCCATACATGAATAGTGAATTCAAGGTATGCGATTAAAGATGGCGTCCCTTGAATTCCTATTGGCTGATTTGATTCTTCCAATTCAAATCAGCCAATAGGATGAAAGCTACTCAAATCCTATTGGCTATTTAAATTAGCCAATAGCATTAAAGCAAGTGAAATTCTATTGAAAGATTTATTCTTAGAGTAGGGGGTGTTTTTATTTTGGGGGGTCTTTTTTATTTTCATAGACCTAGATTTGGAGTTTGGCGTTAGCCGTGAAAACCAGCGTTAGAGGCTCCTAACGCTGGTTTTAGGCTACCGCCGGTATTTGGAGTCACTCAAAATAGGGTCTAACGCTCACTTTTCAGCCGCGACTTTTCCATACCGCAGATCCCCTTACGTCAATTGCATATCCTATCTTTTCAATGGGATTTTTCTAACTCCGGTATTTAGAGTCGTTTCTGAAGTGAGCGTTAGACATCTAACGACAAAACTCCAGCCGCAGGAAAAAAGTCAGTAGTTAAGAGCTTTCTGGGCTAACGCCAGTTTATAAAGCTCTTAACTACTGTACTCTAAAGTACATTAACACCCATAAACTACCTATGTACCCCTAAACCGAGGTCCCCTCACATCGCCGACACTCAAATAAATTTTTTTAAACCCTAATCTGCCGACCGTCACCTACGTTATCCTTATGTACCCCTAATCTGCTCCCCCTAACACCGACCCCTATATTATATTTATTAACCCCTGATCTACCCCCCTCAACGTCGCCTCCATCTGCCTACACTTATTAACCCCTAATCTGTCGAGCGGACCGCACCGCTACTATAATAAAGTTATTAACCCCTAATCCGCCTCACTAACCCTATAATAAATAGTTGTTCCGATCAGCCAATAGAATGCGAGCTCAATCTGATTGGATCAGCCAATCGGATTGAACTTGATTCTGATTGGCTGATTCCATCAGCCAATCAGAATATTCCTACCTTAATTCCAATTGGCTGATAGAATCCTATCAGCCAATCGGAATTCGAGGGACGCCATCTTGGATGACGTCCCTTAAAGGAACCGTCATTCTTCAGTTGGACGTCGCCGGAAGAAGATGGGTCCGCGGTGGAGGTCTTCAGGATGGAGCCGGTCGTCATCGGATGAAGATAGAAGATGCCGCTTGGATCAAGATGGTTGCCGGTCCGGATCGCCTCTTCTTCCCGGATAGGATGAAGACTTTGGAGCCTCTTCTGGACCTCTTCAGCCACCGGATGATGGATCGCCAACCCCCGCTTGGGTTGGATGAAGATTTTGGAGCCAGGACGGATCGGTGATACCTGGTGAGGTGAAGACAAGGTAGGATGATCTTCAGGGGCTTAGTGTTAGGTTTATTTAAGGGGGGTTTGGGTTAGATTAGGGGTATGTGGGTGGTGGGTTGTAATGTTGGGGGGGGGTATTGTATGTTTTTTTTTACAGGCAAAAGAGCTGAACTTCTTGGGGCATGCCCCGCAAAGGGCCCTGTTCAGGGCTGGTAAGGTAAAAGAGCTTTTAACTTTATTAATTTAGAATAGGGTAGGGCATTTTTTATTTTGGGGGGCTTTGTTGTTTTATTAGGGGGCTTAGAGTAGGTGTAATTAGTTTAAAATTGTTGTAATATTTTTCTTATGTTTGTAAATATTTTTTTATTTTTTGTAACTTAGTTCTTTTTTTATTTTTTGTACTTTAGCTAGTTTATTTCATTGTAGTTATTTGTAGGTATTTTATTTAATTAATTTATTGATAGTGTAGTGTTAGGTTAATTGTAGGTAATTGTAGGTAGTTTATTTAATTAATTTATTGATAGTGTAGTGTTAGGTTTAATTGTAACTTAGGTTAGTATTTATTTTACAGGTAATTTTGTAATTATTTTAACTATTTTAGCTATTAAATAGTTCTTAACTATTTAATAGCTATTGTACCTGGTTAAAATAAATACAAAGTTACCTGTAAAATAAATATAAATCCTAAAATAGCTATAATATAATTATAATTTATATTGTAGCTATATTAGGATTTATTTTACAGGTAAGTATTTATCTTTAAATAGGAATAATTTATTTAATAAGAGTTAATTAATTTCGTTAGATGTAAATTATATTTAACTTAGGGGGGTGTTAGTGTTAGACTTAGCTTTAGGGGTTAATCCATTTATTAGAATAGCGGTGAGCTCCGGTCGTCAGATTAGGGGTTAATAATTGAAGTTAGGTGTCGGCGATGTTAGGGAGGGCAGATTAGGGGTTAATACTATTTATTATAGGGTTAGTGAGGCGGATTAGGGGTTAATAACTTTATTATAGTAGCGGTGCGGTCTGCTCGGCAGATTAGGGGTTAATAAGTGTAGGCAGGTGGAGGTGACGTTGAGGGGGGCTGATTAGGGGTTAATAAATATAATATAGGGGTCGGCGGTGTTAGGGGCAGCAGATTAGGGGTACATAAGGATAACGTAGGTGGCGGCGCTTTGCGGTCGGCAGATTAGGGGTTAATAAGTGTAGGCAGATGGAGGCGACGTTGAGGGGGGCAGATTAGGGGTTAATAAATATAATACAGGGGTCGGCGGTGTTAGGGGCAGCAGATTAGGGGTACATAGGGATAATGTAAGTAGCGGCGGTTTACGGAGCGGCAGATTAGGGGTTAAAAATAAAATGCAGGTGTCAGCGATAGCAGGGGCGGCAGATTAGGGGTTAATAAGTGTAAGGTTAGGGGTATTTAGACTCGGGGTACATGTTAGAGTGTTAGGTGCAGACGTAGGAAGTGTTTCCCCATAGCAAACAATGGGGCTGCGTTAAGAGCTGAACGCGGCTTTTTTGCAGGTGTTAGGTTTTTTTTCAGCTCAAACAGCCCCATTGTTTCCTATGGGAGAATCGTGCACGAGCACGTTTTTGAGGCTGGCCGCTTGCGTAAGCAACTCTGGTATTGAGAGTTGAAGCTGCGTTAAAAATGCTCTACGCTCCTTTTTTGGAGCCTAACGCAGCCTTTATGTGGACTCTCAATACCAGAGTTATTTTTATGGTGCGGCCAGAAAAAAGCCGGTGTTAGTTTTTCGGGTCGTTACCGACAAAACTCCAAATCTAGCCGGTAGGGATTAGGTTTAATTTTGTTAAATTTGGTAATTTATTTATTTTTTTCGGTAGTGTTAGCCTTTTTATTTTTTGTAAACTTAGTTTTTTTTATTTTTTGTAACTTTAGAATATATTAGTTTAGGTAATTGGGATTTATTTAATGGAGTGTTAGGTTAGGGGTTGTTAGGTTAGGGGTTGTTAGGTTAAGGCAGTGCTTTCCAAACTGTGTGTCGGGACACACTAGTGTGTCGGCAGCAGTGTGTTGGTGTGTCCCTGCTTCAGCACAATTTTTTTTTAATTTAATTTTTTGAAAAAAAAATATTTTGGTTTCTGACTTTCCGCCTGCCTGCTACGCATATCACATGGTTGACACGTGATTGATACCTAAGGGGTCACAGATCATCTTAACCTATTGGCGCAGCTCAGTGGGAACTGAAACTATTCCCATTGGCGGCTTTGGCGGCACATTGGCTCCTGACTGCACGTGTAGTCTCCTTAATTGACTTGTTACTGCATGTGTAGTCAGTGAGTGGGACAGCAGTGTGTTTGCAGCACGGGAAGTAGTCAATCGGACTCACCGAGCTCTGAGGGAGGCAGCTTAAACGCTGAGCTGGTCAGAAGTCAGTGGGGTTTTTTTCTGCAGCTAGCCCCCAGTAGTGCATTGCTGCTCCTGCTCTTGATATATGGATAGGAAGGGGAAGCTTAAAAATGCTTGATGATGAAATGCGAGTGTCTTTATCTAATATTCCACCAAATATTCAGAAATTGTGTTCATCCCATCAACCTCCTACATCCCATTAAAATAGTAAGTAGCTATTGGTGTTATTAACTTTTTTTAATTCTTGCACATACATACATACTGTTACTTGTAAATACTTGTAAAAACATTTCGTTATTATATCATTTATGTATGTGTCCGTATCTCTTAAAACAAGTTAGTTTAACTTCCTGTTTGCGAGTACAACTGAATTACTGTGTCGCGAAATGATGTAGGTCTAAAAAGTGTGTCGCCCACATGAAAAGTTTGGAAAGCTCTGGGTTAAGGGGTGTTAGGTTAGGAGTTGTTAGGTTAGTGTACTGTACTTAGTTATTTAAATAGTTATTTGCATTGTGGGTTTTGGTGGCTTAAAGGGTTAATACGTTAAATAGGTTTATTGCGATGTAGGGGTTTAGGGGTTAATAGGGTAAATAGGTTTATTGCGATGTAGGAGTTTAGGGGTTAATAGGCTAAATAGGTTTATTGCGATGTAGGTGTTTTGTGGTTTAGGGGATAATAGGTTAAATAGGTTTATTGCGATGTAGGGGTTTTGCGGTTTAGGGATTAATAATTTAAATAGGTTTATTGCGATGTAGGGGTTTTGCGGTTTAGGGGTTAATAGGGTAAATAGGTTTATTGCGATGTAGGTGTTTTGTGGTTTAGGGGATAATAGGTTAAATAGGTTTATTGCGATGTAGGGGTTTTGCGGTTTAGGGATTAATAATTTAAATAGGTTTATTGCGATGTAGGGGTTTTGCGGTTTAGGGGTTAATAGGGTAAATAGGTTTGTTGTGATGTAGGGTTTTTTTCGGTTTAGGGGTTAATAGGGTAAATAGGTTTACTGCGATGTAGGGATTTTGCGGTTATGGGGTTAATAAGTTAAATATGTTTGTTGCGATATAGGGGTTTTGTGGTTTAGGGGTTAATAGGGTAAATAGGTTTATTGCGATGTGGGGGTTTTGCGGTTTAGGGGTAAATAGGTTTATTGCGATGTGGGGATTTTGCAGTTTAGAGGTTAATAGGGTAAACAGGTTTATTGCGATGTGGGGGTTTTGCGGTTTATGGGTTAATAGGTTTATTGCGATGTGGGGGCTTTGCGGTTTAGGGGTTAATAGGGTAAATAGGTTTATTGCGATATGGGGTTTTGCGGTTTAGGAGTTAAAACTTCGTGTAGGATTTTTTTTGTTATATTTTGTGCGGGCGGTGTTTTTTTTAATACTTGAGGCGGGCGGTTATTTTAAAAAAAAAATACTTTAATGTGGGTGATTAGGTGTTGCTTTTGTAATGCTCCATTTGCCTTCGCTGCATCCACCTTCAGTGGATTCTTTCACCACCCTGCCATTTTCGGAATTCACCTGGATGCAGCGTTTGTCCTCGCGCTGCCAACATTCCATTGAAGATGCGTGTGCAACGGCGACAGACATTACAAATGCAATTATAGTATAGATATTATTGACAAACTGGTAAGTCAAACATATCTGATAAAGAATCTCATGTCCAATGTTCCTGTGTTAAAAATGAGAATTTGCTTTACTATATGTATTTTATATTTTATTAGTCAACAACCATCCAATTCCTTTTTATAAAAATAAAAAATGTATAATTGTGTTCACTTATTTGTAAAAAAATTCAACACAAGTGCCCTAAGTATCTAATCAATTGAAAGTATTGATTTATGAAATGTGTATTGACATACAAATAACATACATTATAGGAAAGCAATAAAGTTGATGTTTAAAATGAAAAGATTTGTTGACCTGCATTTCCAATAAATATAATTCCCTAATTATCTTTGGAGGATTTATTTAGAGATACTCCACAGACAGTCTTTTAAACACGCTAAGCAACTTTTCACACCAGGATTCATTTGATACACCAATTTAATTAAATATGGGTGATATAATTATCCATAACTATAATAATAATAATTAATAATAATAATAATTATTAAGAAATATTTAGGGCTATATTGCAAGCAGCATTATAATGTTAGGTCAGATCGCATTAAGCAATATCGTGACCACTCTAACTTGCGCATATATTATAAACTGAAAGTAAATAGGTGTTTGCTTGAGTTAAAACATAATTTGCTCTTGTCAGGTTAGCGCAACTGAAGACCAAGCGTAAAGTGTAAGGGGGAAAAAATGTGCGCCAAACACAAAATAAGTACATTAAAATACAGTGTTAAACTCACATATATATATATATATATATATATATATATATATATATATATATGCTTTCTGATGAAGAAATTATTCATATAAATATATTAATAAAAAAATGTGTAAGGGTTAAAAGGTATATGGAATATGAAAAGGTGTTTGACTGGAAAGGACTCTAATAAATATATGTATATATATATTTCTACATATGTGTATGGGTGTACATATATATATACATATATATATATATTATATATATATATATATATATGTGTGTGTATATACATGAGTATTTATGTGTTTATACATGTATATAAGTAAATATATATATATATATATATATATATATATATATAAATATACACATATGAACACATATATACACATGTAAATACATAAATGTGCATATACATTCAAATACCTTAAAACTTGTAAAATCTTTTAAAATAATTTTTAATATTTAACAATGTATTTTGCTATGTATTTAATCTCAATATTTTACATTCCAAAGTTCTTCACTTAGAAGAAAATGTTCTTTCTATTTTATATAAATATATATATATACAGTATATATACAGTATATATATGTATCTATATATATATACATATATATATATACTATATATATATATATATATATATACCTGTATATATTTTTTATAGATGTAGGTATATATATATATGTATATTGTCAGTATATAGCAGGGTTATAATACAATTTATTTAATAATTATTCTTTAAAATAACTTCCAATTAAAATGCATATACAAAACAATTAAAATCAATATTTTATTCCTAAATTCTTGAGATTAGTTATAATTTATAAACACATAGGCCTCTAGTTATCAATGTGTCTACTTACCTGCATTCGCCGGCCCAATACGCTCGCCTAACATCGCCGCCGCGGACCAAAATACGTTCGCCAAAGTTATCAAGAAAGCTGTCAAGACGCCGCGCACCAAGTATGGAGCGATGAGCAGTGGACTGTTGTTAACTGACAGTCATCGATCTCGCTGCTTATCAGCTTCTTCGCAGCTTTCTTGCTAGCCATTCACAAAGCACCCACACTATACTATAATGTTATACCCCCTAAGCCGCCGCTCCCGGATCCCCCCGCACCTAAATAAACTCATTAACCCCTAAACTGCTGCCCCCGGACCCCGCCACAACTATAATAAAGATATTAACCCCTAAACCACCGCTCCCGGACCCCGCTGCCACTATAATAAAAATATGAACCCCTAAACCGCCACTCCCGGA
The DNA here is from genome assembly GCF_027579735.1 of Bombina bombina. Lineage (NCBI taxonomy): Eukaryota > Metazoa > Chordata > Amphibia > Anura > Bombinatoridae > Bombina > Bombina bombina. Next base: position 868,711,425 of record NC_069503.1, on the reverse strand, counting down.
CCCCACCGCCACCTATATTATACCTATTAACCCCTAATCTGCCGCCCCCTATACCGCCGCCACCTAAAGTTATTAACCCCTATCCTGCCGATCCCGGACCTCACTGCAAATAAATGAATTGTTTAACCCCTAAACCGCCGCACCCAGAGCCCTCCGCCACCTACATTACATTTATTAATCCCTATCCTGCCCCCCCTACAAATATTCTAAATTAAATAAATTATTCCTATTTAAAACTAAATACTTACCTATAAAATAAACCCTAGGATAGCTACAATATAATTAATAATTACATTATAGCTATTTTATGGTTTATTTTTATTTTACAGGGAACTTTGTATTTATTTTAACTAAGTACAATTGTTATTAAATAGTTATTAACTATTTAATAGCTACCTAGTTAAAATAATTACAAATGTACCTGTAAAATAAATCCTAACCTAAGTTACAAATACACCTAACAATACACTATCAATAAATTAATTAAATAAATTAACTACAATTATCTAAAATAAAATACAATTAAATAAACTAAACTACCATATATTACAAAAACAAACAAACACTAAATTACAAAAAATAAAAAAATATTACAAGAAGTTTAATTTAATTACACCTAATATAAGCCCCCTAATAAAATAAAAAAGCCCCCCAAAATAATAAAATTCCCTATCCTAAACTAAATTACAAATAGCCCTTAAAAGGGCTTTTTGCGGGGCATTGCCCCAAAGTAATAAGCTCTTTTACCTGTTAAAAAAATAAATACAATACCCCCCAACATTACAACCCACCACCCACACACCCCTTCTCTAAAACCCACCCAATCCCCCCTTAAAAAAACCTAACACTACCCCATTGAAGATCACCCTACCTTGAGCCATCTTCACCCAGCCGGGCACCACTGGTCATCCGATGGGGCAGAAGAGGACATCCGGACCGGCAGAAGTCTTCATCCTATCCAGGCAGAAGAGGACATCTGGACCAGCAGACATCTTCATCCAAGCGGCATCTTCTATCTTCATCCTTCCAGCGATGAGTGGCTCCATCTTGAAGACCTCCGGCAAGGAACATCCTTCTAGGCCGATGACTACCCGACGAATGGCTGGTCCTTTAAATGACGTCATCCAAGATGGCGTCCCTCGAATTCCGATTGGCTGATAGGATTGAAGTTCAATCCGATTGGCTGATTGGATCAGCCAATAGAATTGACATCGCATTCCATTGGCTGATCCAATCAGCCAATCGGATTGAACTTCAATCCGATTGGCTAATTACATCAGCCAATCGGATTTTTCCTACCTTAATTCCGATTAGCTGATAGAATCCTATCAGCCAATTGGAATTCGAGGGACGCCATCTTGGATGACATCATTTAAAGGACCAGCCATTCGTTGGGTAGCCATCGGCCTAGAAGGATGTTCCGTGCCGGAGGTCTTCAAGATGGAGCCACTGATTGCCAGAAGGATGAAGATAGAAGATGCCGCTTAGACGAAGATGTCTGCCGGTCCGGATGTCCTCTACTGCCCGGATAGGATGAAGACTTCTGCCGGTACAGATGTCCTCTACTGCCCCATCGGATGACCAGTGGTGCTTGGCTGGGTGAAGATGGCTCAAGGTAGGGTGATCTTCAATGGGGTAGTGTTAGATTTCTTTAAGGGGGGATCGGGTGGTTTTTAGAGTAGGAGTGTGTGGGTGGTGGGTTGTAATGTTGGGGGGGTATTATATTTATTCTTTTAACAGGTAAAAGAGCTGATTACTTTGGGGCAATGCCCCGCAAAAAGCCCTTTTAAGGGCTATTTGTAATTTAATTTAGGATAGGGAATTTTATTATTTTGGGAGGCGTTTTTATTTTATTAGGGGGCTTAGATTAGGTGTAATTAGATTAAACTTCTTGTAATATTTTTTTAATTTTTGTAATTTAGTGTTTGTTTTTTTGTACTATAGTTTAGTTTATTTAATTGTATTTTATTTTAGATAATTTTAGTTAATTTATTTAATTAATTTATTGATAGTGTAGTGTTAGGTGCATTTGTAACTTAGGTTAGGATTTATTTTACAGGTAAATTTGTAAATATTTTAGCTAGGTAGCTATTAAATAGTTAATTACTATTTAATAACTATTGTACCTAGTTAAAATAAATACAAAGTTGCATGTAAAATAAAAATAAACCCTAAAATAGCTATCATGTAATTATTAATTATATTGTAGCTATCTTAGGGTTTATTTTACAGGTAAGTATTTAGTTTTAAATAGAATTAATTTATTTAAGTATAGGAATATTTATTTAGATTAATTTAAATAATATTTAAGTTAGGGGGGTGTTAGGGTTAGGGTTAGACTTAGGTTTTGGGGTTAATAGATTTAATATATTGGCGGCAGTGTAGGGGGGTAGATTAGGGGTTAATCAATGTACTGTAGGTGGCAGTGGTGTAGGGGGGGCAGGATAGGGGTTAATAAATGTAATGTAGGTGGCGGAGGGCTCCGGGTGCAGCGGTTTAGGGGTTAAACAATTCATTTATTTGCGGCGGGGTCCGGGATCGGCAGGATAGGGGTTAATAACTTTATGTAGGTGGAGGCGGTATAGGGGGTGGCAGATTAGGGGTTAATAGGTATAATGTAGGTGGCGGCGTGGTCCGGGAGCGGTGGTTTAGGGGTTTATATATTTATTATAGTTGCGGCGGCGTCCGGGAGTGGCGGTTTAGGGGTTAATAAGTATAAAGTAGGTGGCGGCGGTGTAGGGGGCAGATTAGGGGTGTTTAGACTCGGGGTACATGTTAGGGTGTTAGGTGCAGACACTTCCCATAGAAACCAATGGGATATCGGGCAGCGGTGAACATGAGCTCTCGCTGCTGTCAGACTCCCATTGATTCCTATGGGATCCGCCGCTTCCAGGGCGGCGGATTGAAAACCAGGTACGCTGGCCCAGAGTAGTGGCAAGCGTACCTGCTAGTTCTTTGATAACTAGCAAAAGTCGTCAGATTGTGCCGAACTTGCGTTCGGAACATCTGTAGTGACGTAACCATCAATCTGTGTCGGACTGAGTCCGGCGGATCGTATGTTACGTCACTAAATTCTACTTTTGCCGGGCTGTAGGGCTTGATAACTACAGCGAATCAGCCTCGCCACAAATACGCTGCAGAATTCCAGCATATTTGCGGTTGACGGCTTGATAACTAGAGGCCATTGAATTATATTTATAGAAACCAGATTATGAATCAAACTATACACAGTTATGCTATTACAATATTCTTTACAAAGCAAAACAAATGTATCTTTAAAACTAACCTTACACACAAGGAATCTCTCAAATCAGAGTCGCATTTAAAATACCACAATGAAATACGAGGGTATGGATCGCTAACTTTCAGACAAATATAATGAAACTACTCTTACATCCAATTGATATGCTAATTTATTTGGACTGAAATGACCTCTTTAACTACAATAAGGCAAACTATAATATATATATATATATATATATATATATATATATCAATAACTGTAATTAATTTATTATTTTTAAAATACAAAATTCTTTCTAAATATTAATATGTAATACCAGTATACTTACTACAATCTAACTAAAGCTTTAGAATATCTTTGATTTAAAATATTAAATATACATTTGCTTATACTTTACCAGATCATTCAGTTAATATCCAAATATGTCTATCGTCATATGTTATTAGGAGAATTATGCACATTTGTGAGAAAAATAATCTTGATAGTCTCTTATCCACAAAGAGTGTCCCAACGTATTTGTCTTACAGAAAACAGTGTTCGCACACTGGTCTCTCTATAAGCAAAAATGGCAACAAGCAGGATTGCAAACAGTCACCAAGAAAACAACTTCAGCCAAGATCCTTTCTCTCTCTGTGCAGGGAGTTTTTGTCTGAGACAAAACTCCCCATGTCTAAATCATTCGATAGATTTGGATACAAGCTTTTCTCTGATTGGCTACTGGGAAATTGTATATTCAACAGTCAAATGCCTTGTGGCTGTAATACTGGATTTAGGCCATCGGGGGCAGCAGACATATACAAAACAGTTTCATTTTTAAATTGCTAACAGTAAATACAGTTCTTATATATTTTTATTCAATATACTATATTTTGTAGTATTAATAAGTCATATGTTCCATATATGGTCCATTTAATATTTATTCAGAATATTTCAAGATTAAACATGAATTTCCACCACTTATAATATCTTAAAAATGCATTTAAAATCATATTTTCTAGGAAACAATTTAAAAGGATTATAATACCTTCATCATGGACTCAATTACTTTCTCAGTTATCATCTTAATATCACATACATACCTTGAGATCAGTAATCAGATGTAGTTTCATATAATTATCTATATATTGGATTACTATCCCATATAAAGATTAATATTTCATATCTGTATATCTCTTGCTGAGTGTATAAAACATATGATATTATTTAAAGCACCAATTATATATGTACTTATTAGATGCCTGAAAAATATAAAGAATAGGTTATTACATTTGAAATAAATTGACTGTATAACTACTTAAAAAAATCAGCAAATATTCATATTTAATGTTATACAAATAGACAATCCCATATCCATTAATGTTTGAAAACTATATATATAATTTGTCCAAACTTCGAATCCTTAAGACTTCTATGTTTTCAAAAATACATAGGCTAAGACATGTTGAAATCTTGATTCTTAGGCTTTCAGCTTCTCATATGTTAGCTGTACCATGAGCCCAGACACCTATGTGGATTCAGCTCAGCGTGGGACAATTTAACACTGAGATAATAGACATCTAAATTGTTGGTCATCCTGGAAAGGTATCTCAAATTGTAGACCTTTCAGCTGCCTATCCACAGGGGTTAGTCAGTTTATTACCCATCTTGGGCAGGAAACTCATATATGGGCATACACATCTTAGGGTTCCATAATTCTAATATCTACTTTGAAGTGGCCCATCGTGCTTATCTATACAAAGGCATTTTCAAATTTAATATTTGATAGATTGTATACTTATTTTATCTTATTATATATATCTACTGACATTCACAGATACCCTGACATAATTCCCCCTTCCCATTTAAATATATGTAGGACTCATGTATTTGAATTGGCTTAAAGTCAGTGGTACTTGGTGAGTGTATTGACAGTATGTATCATAGACAGTCTTCTATGAAGAAAGTCCATTATTTTTGAACCCTCATGCTCGCTATCTAGGCATCTTTAAACTACAATATTTCTTTAGCGCATTTGGGGATATGACACTTCATTCTCTATGACTTGTAGTTGGGATCTAGAATGGTAGGCTCGCAACTGATTAATATTGTCCCATTTATCCATAAAAGTATCGTTTTTAGGGATCCTAATTTTATAGGCAACTGGAAATATTTTGTCAAAAGGGCCCATCCATGATGGAAGAAATTTCTTCTCCTTAACCTGATCTCTTCCAAAATTATAAAGATAAACTTTATCATTTATTTCATTTTCCTTTTTGGATGTTTTGAGATCATAATAGGTTTTAGTGGCAGTTGCAGACTTTTCTATATTCCTTTGAGCAAATGCAAAGGCATATTGCAGGTGCTTCCTTAAGTTCTCCACATATTGATGTGTATTGGCAGCATTTATCAAGTTTTGGTCTGATGTACGGTAAAGTAAATGTTGAGGTAGAACCATTCTTCTACGAGTCATCAATTTCAAAGGTGACATCTTAGTAGCACTACTTATAGTTGCTCTTAATGCCATTAGGACTAGAGGTAATTTTAAATTCCAGTCTTTTCCCGTTTCATTTACAAACTTTTTGAGGAAATTTACAATGGACTGGTTGTAACGCTCTACGCCACCACTTGAGGCAGCTCTATATGCAATATGGAGCTTTCTTTTGACCCCTAGTATTATCCACATTTTGGTCATCACTTCGCTAGTGAAGTGGGTTCCCCGATCGGATTCAATTCTTTGGGGCAAACCAAATCTGGAAAACACGTAGTTGATGTGCAAAGCTGTGCATGTTTCAGCACTATTGTTAGGTGCACTGATGCACTCTATCCATTTAGTGAACAGGCATGTCACTGTTAACATGTATTTGTTACCTCTTAAAGACCTAGTTACTGGACCAATAAAATCAATTTGTATATCTGACAATGGCATTACCATCCCCCTTTTCTGCAATGGCGCTTTATGCTTTGTGCAGTGGGTTGGACCTGTGGGCAGATTAAACAACCTTGAGAATAGGTTTGAATATCTTTCAACATGTTCAGCCAAAAGGCGTAATCACACAATATTTCATACATGAGTTTGGCGCCGTGATGACCAGATATGGGAGCATCATGGGCATGTTGAAGCATGAGACCTCTGAACTGGGTAGGTACCACCGATTGTTGGATGCCAGTTTTGGAGGTTCTAATCAACAAACCATCCTGTAACTTGAATTGTTATCTGGATTTCATTAAGATTCTAAGATCTTCCTTGCCAATACATCCTCTTTTGAGATGGGGTTGCCTTTAGGATCTTCTATGTGAAAATAGAAGATGCCTACAATGGGGTCTTTTTTTTGACTAGTGATCAGGTCCTCACTAGGAGAATCCTGACTTCATTGTACCAGGTTAGCCTGGTTTCTGGTAATGGCTTCTACCTGAATTGCACCCATTAAGTGGTCAATATTGAGGAGCTCTCCATTTATGACTCATTGTTTGGCTAATGAATCCGAAATATCATTGTCTTCCTTATCAGGACCTAGAACCCTGGAATGACCATAGGTCTTCTTCCAGTGTATGGTTAACCCATTGGTCACCACTAGATTATCAATCTTGCAGAACAACTTGCCATTTTTGACTGGTTTGTTGCTAGTTTTCTGCATGCCATTTCTTTTCCAAGTTAGCAGGTATTCAACAAAACTGTCACGCACATAATTTGAGTCAGTAATGATCACAAATGTATGAATACCTTGTTCAATAGCCATTTTTAATGTTTTTTTAGAACAGCAGTGGGTTCTGCAACTTGACTGGATCTTGGTCCAATGTTGAAACCTAAAGAAATATCTGGCAATCCATATGCCCGAGTTATACCAATGCAGGCGACTAATCTGTGCTCATTTTGAATATTGGCATGATAAGAAAAACCATCAACATATACCCAAGGTAATGTTTGACAATGGTCTATATATTTTATATGGGGAAAACATTTGTTCCTCCAGGAAATCATCTTCTAATTACTCTTCCCCATGATCCTTAGCAGTACAGTCATGGAGCTCAGCAAGCCCCTGTGCGACTGGATTATTTTTATTTTGCTAGTAGCGAATTTCCAAGGGCCAGCCTTGTAAGGAAAGAGTCCAAGCTGTTATGCGATTATTAGACAAATTCCCATCTCTTATTCTCTCACTTTGCAGATATAGCAAAGGCTGGTGGGCCATTTCTACAATAATTTTCTCGCCCTGTATATAGCTTTTGGAAATTTTGTAGAGCCCATACAGTAGATAAGAGGGCTTTTTTGCAATCGCTAAATTTTATTTCTACTGGGGATAAAGTTTTACTCGCATAAGCAATTACTTTGCGTAAATTATCATGCTTTTGGTATAAAACAGCACTCATGCATATATCTGTATAACATTTTTCTAGAAAAGGTTTACCACCTTCGGGGTACGCTAAGCAAGGTGCTTGGGTGAGTTTTCTCTTCAGCTCTCTGATGGCTGTCTCGTGAGCCTCATTCCAGTGTCATTTCACATCCTTCTTTAGAAGAAGAAGCAGTGGTTTAGCTAATTCTGCATAATTATCAATACATTTGCGAGAATAATTCGTCATACCCAGGAATGATCTTAATTCCTTTAAGTTAGTTGGGTTTTTAGAATTTATTATAGCTTCCACCTTTTTCTTCTGAGGATTTAACCCTTCAGAAGTAACTTCATGTCCCAAGAGGTTTACACGAGAGCGGCACAATTGAGCTTTTTGTAGGGATAATTTGACACCTGTCCTTTTAAGTTGGCTGAGGACGTGTTTAAGTTCAGTGATGTGTTTCTCAAATTCTGTGCTTTTGATTAAAACATCATCAACATAAGATTAGGTTCCCCTTTCCAGTGCATCAGACATAGCCTTATGCATGAATACTGCAAATTCATGTCCTGAATTTATGTATCCAAACGGGAGTCTTTGGAATGCATACTAGACCTTTTGGAATGGGAATGCAAGATTATACTGGTCCTCTGCATGTACCTTTATGGTCCAATATCCCTGTGCACAATTAATGGCAGTGAATATTTTGGATCCCTGCATCTGTGCTAGGCACTGGTCAATATATGGCACAGGCCATCCAGACATGTACACTCATTTGTTTAGCTGTCTTAAGTCAGCATACAAACGCCATTGTCCATTGGGCTTAGGAACACCTAGAATAGGATTGTTGTAAGAGCTATGCACCTGTCTGATAACACCTCTTTCTTCCAAATTCCTTATGATTTCTGCAAGAGAATCATATGAGGCTAAAGGAAGTCTGTATTGTTTAAGAAAGACAGGTGGTGCATTGGGATCTGTTTGGATTCTTGCAATGTGCAAGTCTGTAGTCCCACAATCATAAGAATCCCTAGCAAAAAATATCCTTGTACTCCATCAGGAGGTCTCGTAGCAGTCGGCGTTCATCATCACTGGAACAGCCATTAGCTAAGGAGATTTGCTATTCGACTATTTGCTAAAATCCAGGAAAGATTTCAGACTGCCCTATCTCATAGGCTTCTTCCAATCTAGAGGTGAGTTCCCGTTGATTATAATTTACATTGCCCCCATGACTCTGGGTATTGGGATATTCTTGATCTTTAATCGGCTGATCAAATACTAGAGTGGCTTTTTTAATTTTACAGATGCCTTCCTCTGAGCTGAAGGGATAAATAGACTTAATTGTAAATAATCCCTCTGGCATAGATGCAAAGGATCGTTCTATTAATTGTTCTTCAGTTAAGTATCCTTCAGGTATTAGCCCAATTACATTATTCTGGAATCCAAAAGTGTAATAACTTGATTCCAGCGCATATCCTATGGTAGTTCCCTTGGATAAGGTGATATCCTTTGGGGCCATGTTATGCACAATAACATGTATTGGAATAGTTACAATATTTACCATAGATGTATGGGTCATTGTTATACCCAGATATTGCATTCTATGGGAGATGCAAATTAGTGTTTAAGAAGTTTTTAATTTCTGACCTCTTTTTACCTGTAAGGGTAAGAGGAATTTATCAGCCCCAACAGGGATTACAACATTGTTAAACACCTGCATATTCACAGCATATGGTAATTGCTGGTTTGATTTCAGGGCTGTATTTTCATCCTGAAATACTTCAGGGTCCCCTTTTAACCTGCTCCAGGGGCAAAGTTTAATTAAATCTATTTGTATGGCATATCTATGTAAGAGATTGTTGCCAATATATATTTGATTATGGGGAGTATTTAAAACTAAAAACAGGTGCTTCGCTGATTTATTACCTATGGATATAGATAATAAACCCTTAGCTGTGATATTATAGCTTTAACACTTGTCATCCAGGTCATGGACACAGTGGTCTTGGAGAGAAAGATATTTAATCACTTTAGGTTAAGCGATCTGCGAATAAACCTTTGCTTATGTAGCTAGCTTCCTGTTTTAAGTTTAATTTAGCATACTTGGTTTTACCAAGGTCATGCACTTGCATAGGGCTAAATAAATCCTCCATAACTTTCGCAATTTCTGTGTGGAATTGTGAATGATCTCCTCCTTTAGGGGATTTAGGGTCCCCCTTGTGGAGGTATATGGTTAATACATTGCTGTCTAAGGAAATATTTGCTATCTTTCCAGGCGAAATTTTAAAAGTATTACAATCAGAGCCACTTAAAGGAGTCTGATCATCTATTTGTAGGATAGTGATTTCAGGTACAGAGTCTTTCCTGAAATGAATCTCCACAGCATCTGGTTTCTCTTCCACCACGTGACAATTATGTCAGGTATGAGATTGTCAGGGTTTTTCCCCTGCTTTGTTTGCCATGTGCTGCTGGCAGCTATTTTACTCACCTCTCTTGCTGACTCTGGTGCATAGTGTCTGATGCTGCTCATTTCCTGCATGCCCTTTTATGACCAGACTGGTGTACATCATCCATGTGAGACAAGTTGCAGTCTCAGAATTGTGATGTCATCACTTATTATTTAAAGGGCCTCTGTTCAGTATGCTTTGCCCTTGCATTGTGTCAGACCTCTTTGTGAGAGCTCCTGTGTATTACCTGGCTGTCTGACGTCGCTCCTGGTTCCGGATCCCTGGCTTGTTCCTGACTCTGCTGTTCTCCTTGCTCCTGATTCCGGCTCGTCTGACTACTCACTTTGGCTCATGACTCGGCTTGTCTGACTGTTTGTTTTGGCTCCTGACTAGGCTCGTCTAACTACCAGCTCTGGTTTTGACTCCTGGCTTATTATTTGACTTGTAGACTTTTTTACTATTATTTTTTGCTATTAATAAAGGTGTGATTATTTTTGCACTTCTCGTCTCAGTCTGATTCCTGGCACCCTGACAGAGATATACTGGACTGCTAATAATTAATAGGCCTTTTTACTTTTGACCAAATTACATTATTTATGCAATCAATTATGGTACTTAATCTCTTGAGGAGGTAAATACCAAAGATTAAGCAATCAGTTGGCAGATCCATATAATGACAGGGTGCCTTATAACCCTGTTCCCCAGTTTAAATTTTAACCATACAGTACCTTAGACTTTTAGAGAGTCACCCCCAACACCTATTAGTGAACCATTAAATTATTTTAGTTTAGGCTGGTGGGGTGTCAGCTGTGTGTAGTACCTGTGGGGTAAAATAGTTGCCTGAGATCCAAAATCAATTAATCCCATGATAGGGTTGGAGACTGAATCCTGGAGCTCAGCTAATACATAATATCTCCCTGCAGTTTCTACCATTTCACACATAAAATTGGCATGATTACACATCTATGGGCTTCGCCACAAGTTACCTGAATCCGCCATGTTACCCGATGCAGAAGAACTCTCATTCTTACCAGTCCCCTCATCTATAATAGGGATGACAGGGTTCCTGTGTACTGCATCTATGGAAATAAGATTAAGAGAATACTGCAAAGGAAGGGATTTGTTAGAGCTTCCAGGCTGAGGTTGATCATCATCACAGCTAAATTGTCCGTTTCCGGTCTGTAGGGAGAGAACATGATTAGTGCCATTATTGACATTTATCATTTTATTTGGTATATCTCTCCCCTCTCTTTCAGGTAATACTGCAGTATTTATGACTGTGCCTGTGGCCCACTGCTGGCCACTGGCTGTACCCTTAAAAAAGGATTATTAGGGTGCTGAGCCGTAAAAGCTTGGCTCATATTAGAAAATAGTGTACATAATTGACTTACTTGTGTACTGAGTTGGCCCCCTTGAATAGACAAGCTATCTTTACTCATGGACCGATTTATTGATGTCCCAGGGTATACGTACTACAATCTAACTAAAGCTTTAGAATATCTTTGATTTAAAATAGTAAATATACAGTTGCTTATACTTTATCAGATTACCAGTATGAGAATTCAGTTAATATCCAAATATGTCTATCGTAATATGTTATTAGGAGAATTATGCACATTTGTGAGAGAATTAATGTTGATAGTCTCTTATCCACAAAGAGTGTACCAACGTATTTGTCTTACAGAAAACAGTGTTCGCTCACTGGTCTCTCTATAAGCAAAAATGGCAACAAGCAGGATTGCAAACAGTCACCAAGAAAACAACTTCAGCCAAGATCCTTTCTCTCTCTGTGCAGGGAGTTTTTGTCTGAGACAAAACTCCCCATGTCTAAATCATTCGATAGATTTGGATACAAGCTTTTCTCTGATTGGCTACTGGGAAATTGTATATTCAACAGGATTGCAAAAAGTCCCCATGAAAACATTTTCAGCCAAGATCCTTTCTCTCTCTCTAGGCAGGGAGTTTTTGTCTGAGACAAAACTCTTCCCCATGTCTTAATCATTTGATTGATTTGGATATGAACTTTTCTCTGATTTCATATTCAACAGCCAAATGCCTTGTGGCTGTAATACTGGATTTAGGCCTTCGGGAGATGCAGACAAAGACAAAACAGTTTCATTTTTAAATTGCTAACAGTAAATACAGTTCTTATATATTTTTATTCAATATACTATATTTTCTAGTAATAATAAGTCATATGTTCCATATATGGATTAATATTTCATATCTGTATATCTCTGGCTGAGTGTATAAAACATATGATATTATTTAAAGCACCAATTATATATGTACTTATTAGATGCCTGAAAAATATAAAGAATAGGTTATTAAATTTGAAATAAATTGGAAATTTTAAATTGACTCTATAACTACTTAAAAAATTCAGCAAATATTCATATTTAATGTTAAACAAATAGACAATCCCATATCCATTAATGTTTGAAAACGATATACTGTATATGATTTGTCCAAACTTCGAATCCTTAAGACTTCTATGTTTTCAAAAATACATAGGTTAAGACATGTTGAAATCTTGATTCTTAGGCTTTCAGCTTCTCATATGTTAGCTGTAACATGAGCCCAGACACCTATGTGGATTCAGCTCAGCGTGGGACAATTTAACACTGAGATAATAGACATCTAAATTGTTGGTCATCCTGGAAAGGTATCTTAAATTGTAGACCTTTTGGCTGCCTATCCACAGGGGTTAGTCAGTTTATTACCCATCTTGGGCAGGAAACCCATATATGGGCAAAAAAGAGAGAGGCGCTCTTCGTGTAGTATATCCTAAACCGGTGTCACCAGATGTGATAAATAATGGAAATATACTCACAAGCGACGTTGCACCCGCAGTGCAATAACGAGCAGGCCGAAGCTTCAGAGCCGTTCGGCTGACTCGCTTAGGCAATAGACGCTTGGGATCAGATCGAGGCTCTCCACACTGACCACTTCCAATGACGAGCTTGATCCAGGATACCAAACCACTGGCCGATAAAAGTGTAACCCTTGATATGGAAGCTCCAACCAGGCGGAAATCCAAACCGTAAGGGGGTAAAATAAAGATCCAATATCCAGAGCAAGGATAAAACAGTAATTATTTTATTAAAAACAATTAAAATTGTTGCTTAGCAACGCATTTCTCGGCTGAGTGCCGTTTCCTCAGGCTAAGCCTGAGGAACGGCTCTGAAGCTTCGGCCTGCTCGTTATTGCACTGCGGGTGCAACGTCGCTTGTGAGTATATTTCCATTATTTATCACATCTGGTGACACCGGTTTAGGATATACTACATGAAGAGCGCCTCTCTCTTTTTTCTGTGTTTCAGGAACATTTTGCTTAGAGGAATAGGGCTACACCTCACTGACAAGGCCCAATGAAGGCCGAAACGATCGTCTGGGGTTGCTGTTTTCCTTGTTCAGAGAGGAATTGCCTGTTATTTCGGCGCTGGACTGACCGTAATAGGTGGGATCAGACTGATATACTACAGGAACGTTCTTCTCTGTGAAAAGCATTACTTTGCTAAAAGAAGCTGCACCCAGGTGGTAAATCGCCATAGAGCAGGCTAACAATAGTATTGAGCCAGTTGTTCATTCCTGTGAGTGTGCTTCTCTCTGTTTGTATATATATATATATATATATATATATATATATATATATATATATATGAAGAACATTTTCTTCTATGTGATGAACATTGGAATGTAAAATATCAATATCTACCTTTGGGTTTAGCGCTGAAGTTAAAGCGATAAGTTTTAGTTTAGTTTTAGCATCAGGCTTTGCTTGCTCGCAAACAATTTACTTTTAACTTGTAATATGAGCGCTTGCCTGTCTTGTTAAAAGTTTACTTTGACCTAATAAAGATCCATCTCAGTGTGGTAACTACTGACCAATCACGCTCATTAATATAGACGTTAAATTGTACTCAAAATTAGGGGCCAACAGATTACGCCTTATTGTCCCCACCTTGCTTCACCCTGACCAAGTGGGATTTACCTGAGGCAGAGAGGGTCCGGATAACACCAGACGTCTGTTAAACATCTTATCCGAGGCAGATAGATGGAAGGTTCCCATGCTGGCCCTCTCCCTGGATGCAGAAAAAGCGTTTGACAGGGTCAGGTGGGAATACATTTGGAAGGTTCTGCTGCGGTTCGGGTTTCCCGGAGAGGGGGTCCTTTCCATCCAAGCCCTTTATACTTCCCCAGCATCAGAGTCAGAGGCCTAGGTTTCTGCTCTTCAACATTCCCTATCACCAATGGGACGAGACAAGGCTGTCCTCTCTCGCCCATAATTTTCAGCCTGGCAAATGAACCTTTGGCACAAGCCATAAGGAACTCACCCTTGATTTGAGGGGTTCCCATTAGTAGGCGGGAGGATGAACTGGAAGGAGGGGGTGAAAAAATTGCTCTATTCGCAGATGACATCACCATCTTTTATACTCACCCCATAGGCTCACTGCCAGCTTAAGCTACAGTTCCTTAAGCTACTACAAATTTAATGTCACCAAGACAGAAGCGTTAGCAATCAATATTCCACAATTCGAGCTTGAGATCGTATGGGAATCCTATCAATTTAATCAATTTAAACTCTTACACACTTGGGTGTCCAACTAGGCCCAAATTTATCTAGAGTACAGGAGAAGAATTATGACAAACTTCTAGGGGAAACTAAGGCTTTGCTTAACTCCTTTCACGAAGTGTCCTGGTTGGGGCATATAGCTTCGGTCAAAATGACAATCCTCCCGAAGATTCTATACTACTTTCGGTGTCTCCCACTGAATTTACCTCGAGACCTTCTAAATAAGTTCCAGGCCCTAATAACCCGCTATATCTGGCAGGGAAAAAGCCTAGAATCTCTAGAAAAACGCTACAAAAACCCTTCCACTTAGGAGGGGTTTCCCTCCCAAATGTCTATGTGTACTATGAGGCAGCTCGGCTCACACATATTTCCCACTGGGGCACAAAGGACTCGTCCCAGTGATGGAAGAGAGTTAAGCAGTTTTCCCTGCCAAGGGGTATCATTCTCAGCGATCTTCCATGGCTACCTGACTATAGTAGACAATTCACTTATTCAAAATCTAATTGTAAAGCAAGCCTTAGATTGTTGGAGGACTATCAGACATTACTCAGAAATTGCTCCCCACCCATCCCCAATCCATTCTATCTCAGGCTTGCTTCAAGGTCTTCCGAACTCCCACTTCTCCCATTGGAGACAATGGGACATAACAAATGTCTCGGATCTATATAAACAGAATACACTACAGCTAGCAGACCCAGCTCCTATAGAAGGAAACCCCCCTCCACCATGGTTCCAATTTGAAAGGTTTAGACTTCACAGGTTTATATCTAGCTGGGACTTTACACTCTCGGATCTTAGATCTCAAACCGCCTGCGAGCAGAGGTGGAGGTCGGGGTCGGATCTATCGAGATCCCTAGCTTTCCACTATATGTCAATTATGAAGGAGGTGAGTTTGGGTGCAGTCTGGCAATTGAAGGCCTGGGAGCAAGACCTAAGCACCAAAATTAAGGACGAGACCTGGTTGCAGGCCTTTTACCTTACAAAGAAGACGCTCCTCTGTGCTAACTCAATTGAATTATATGTCAAAGTGTCCCTTAGATGGCACTATACTCCTCTGAGGTTGGCGCAGATGGCGAAGTCACATTCGCCACTATGCTGGAGGAACTGTGATCAGACAGGTTCAGATCTCCACATTTGGTGGTCATGTCCAATGCTCCGAGAATTATAGGAGGAGGTATATATGATGTGCGACTCAGCTGGGATAATACTCCCGAGAGAGCCCAAAGTGGCCCTCCTAAATATTTTTCCATGAAATCTACCTAAAACCCATAGACAACTGGCCATCTTTATTTTTGCAGCCACCAAGATTTCAATTGCTAGACAATGGAGACAACCCAGCCCGCCCACTCTAGCCATGGTCCAGAAGTCCCTAGAAACATATGCCTCAATGGAACGGGGATTCTACTAACATCTAAACAAAATTGACTCCTACTGGAAAATTTTAGATCTCTGGTCCCATATACAGGATCCACATGGCATCCCATGATTCTTTCCATAGCTAACTCTAAAACTTATGTACTACTGCACTACTAATCAGTGGTCTCTTGTGTAAGAGGGATGCACCCCTCCCATATCCCTCTTTCTTCCCCCCTGCTTCACGCTGTATCTTGCCTACCTTCTTTCCCGCAAGATACAGCGTGAAGCAGGGGGGAAGAAAGAGGGATATGGGAGGGGTGCATCCCTCTTACACAAGAGACCACTGATTAGTAGTGCAGTAGTACATAAGTTTTAGAGTTAGCTATGGAAAGAATCATGGGATGCCATGTGGATCCTGTCTATAGGACCAGAGATCTAAAATTTTCCTACTGAAAAATTTAGATCTCTGGTCCAATAGACAGAATCCACATGGCATCCCATGATTCTTTCCATAGCTAACTCTAAAACTTATGTACTACTGCACTAGTAATCAGTGGTCTCTTGTGTAAGAGGGATGCACCTCTCCCATATCCCTCTTTCTTCCGCCCTGCTTCACCCTGTATCTTGCCTACCTTCTTTCCCGCTTAACCCCTCCCCCTTCCCTTCCCCACTCCGATTGCCTGGGCACCAAGAGATAAACAGAAGATGCCGGGTCGGTGTGATCTATTGGTCTCCTGCTCCTTAGTCTAGTTGGTTGATATCTCTTCTAAACGATGGTATAAATAGCCATCCTCAAAGTGCCTCCAAGCTCTTGAGCCCAAATTATCAATAGTTTTGAATTCTTTCCCTCATAGCTTGGCAGAGAAACACATCAACCTTAGGAACTTGAAAAGCGTGAACAACACTAGTTTCCCGTTCAAGCTGATCCGAGCTGGAGGTGGGGGATGGAAGCGTGACCCGGAGGAGTGGAGTGACAATTGACTAATGCCCTTAAAGCCAAGAAAATCCACCTTGAGGTACTAACTGGTATGTTTTGCACAGGTTTCTGTGTAACATGATGTCAGTAATGTTAAACTAGTACTTGTTCTTTTATCTGTGTATTGTCTCATGCATATCTGTAATGAAGAGTGTCAAGTCCCCCCCTGTAACCCCTGGGGACATGTTTGTTTTATTGTGCATTTATTCTACCTAGATTACCTCAATAAAAACCTTTAAAAAAAGTTTACTTTGAGCGGTGTTTGCGTGCAAGCAAAAAATATTTTAAAACATAGCGCACCACTTGTAATGTGGCCCTTACTCTGTTATAAAGCAAATAGGGTCATTAATGCAAAGGTTTCATTTAAAGCAACATTCCAAACAAAATTAAAATGTACTTAGATGAATTCCATCTCTGATTATAAAACATATTTTCAATCTACAGGTATTGGCAAAAATGCTAGTCATCACTGTTTTAGTGTTAACATTTTTCTCTGCACGTTCATGCAAAGCATAGCTAGATATTCCCAGTGCACCCGAATTTTAAATACTGCAACTGCTCAGAGAGTCAATGGGGCTTGTATCATGTCAGCAATTAACAAACTGCGTCATTACCAGGTACAAATACCTTAGGCTCTCTGAGCAAGTGCTATGTTTAAAATGCTGGTGCACGGTGCATACTTAAATACACTTTTGAAACAGTTAGAAGCATTTTTGCTAATAAATTTATATTCCAAAAATGCTTCTATAAAAGACTGAAATGTAAGTTGATTTCAGACAAATTGTTAACTACTGAGCCCTCGAACATAGATAAATTGTGTGTTCTGGCCAGGCAGGGTTCTTATAAGATATCACATACCTATGATCTACTACTTAAACATTATGAGGACTCTGCCTTGCAGGGAATCCTAATGAAATGGTCGAATCATAGAGATCTCTTGGTAGAATCTGATCTCCTTAAAAGTAGTCTTAGGAAGGTACATGCTAGTACAATTTCTGCAAATCTGAGGGAGGCACACATCAAGTTTATGCATCAATCCTATATTACGCCGGGTCTCTGTTCCAGGTGGGTTTCAGGGGCAGAAAACATTTGTAATAAATGTAGATACCCATCTCCCGACTGGACTCATTTACTATGGGACTGTCCCAAGCTGAAAAGATTCTGGAAAAGAATCTCTTACTGGCTGGCAAGGGTGACAAATCAACAGGTGAAGCTCATGGCACAACACGTGATATTCTTGATACCCAAAGATAGCATTTATAAGTTTGACATTTTTATAACCACAGTCCTCATGCTTGCCAGGATGATCATTTTAGCGGGGTGGGCTAGCAATAGATCTCTTCCCTTCAAGCAACTACTTAGCAAGATACACACCCAGATGCTGATTGAGCAAGCAGACACAAAAGGGGATCCAGAGAAAAGAATTAAGGGATTTCTCCACAAATGGGAGGCTTATCTTTTGTTTCTACCACCCATTTAGGGATAGTGTCATATACCCATTTAGAAACAGCCTTTACATCCTAAATGAGAATCTCAGAGGTAAATGGTGTCCACATAATGACTTGGTTTCTATTGGAAACTCAGGCAATTGTAAATTCTAATTCCAGTCATTGGGTCTGTGGAGGGTGAGTCGGAGGCGCCCCGGGTAAGTGTTATAGATATTATCTGTAATTTTATTGTTTTTGTTCTGTTTTCTTTCTTTATTGTTAAAAAAAGGAAAAAGAAAAATTGCGTGGACAATCTGGTTCCCTGCCTCTGCAGGATGAATTTTTGTGATCATACTACTTTCTATTTTAATCTTATCTGTTATAATGATGGCTTTTGTGAATCTTATGTATGTCATTGCATTCTTCCTTGTTATTCAGCCACGTATGTAGTGGATCATTTTGTCCTCGCTATTTATAAATAAAGTTATTTAAAAAAAAAAAAAAAAAAAAAAGACTGAAATGTATCCACATGGATTTCAATTTTGGCTTGAATCGAATGTAATATAAAATGTAAAGCACAAAGTGTAAATATAGCAAAACTCTCATGTCATGTAGTGCTTGATTGCACTGTTCTTGTCAGTCCTTTACATCCTGAAATGCAGAGAACACCCCTTAGAGAAGTAAGGAAAAAGCTGCCTTTCTAGAATCTTGTGAGAGAAAGTATTTTAGATTGTCTCATCGGAGCAGAGACCTTTGGGCCCAAGTCTTTACAGTTTATTTACCGCTAGATTTAGAGTTCTGCGGTAGCCATCAAAAGCAGCGTTAAGGGGTCCTAACGCTGCTTTTGGCCGCCCGCTGGTATTTAGAGTCAGCCAGGAAAGGGTCTAACGCTCACTTTCAAGCCACGACTTTTCCATACCGCAGATCCCCTTACGCCAATTGCGTATCCTATCTTTTCAATGGGATCTTCTTAACGCCGGTATTTAGAGTCTTGGCTGAAGTGAGCAGTAGACCCTCTACCGACAAGACTCCAGCCACAGAAAAAAGTCAGTAGTTAAGAGCTTTCTGGGCTAACGCCGGTTTATAAAGCTCTTAACTACTGTGCTCTAAAGTACACTAACACCCATAAACTACCTATGTACCCCTAAACCAAGGCCCCCCCACATCACCGCCACTATAATAAATATTTTAACCTCTAATCTGCCGACCGCACACCGCAGACACCTACATTATACCTATGTACCCCTAATCTGCTGCCCCTAACATCGCCGACAACTACATAATATTTATTAACCCCTAATCTAAACCCCCAACGTAGCCGCTACCTAAATACACTTATTAACCCCTAATCTGCCGACCGGACCTCGCCGCTACTATAATAAATGTATTAACCCCTAAAGCTAAGTGTAACCCTAATCCTAACACCCCCCTAAATTAAATATAATTTTAATCTAACTAAATAAATTAAATATTATTAACTAAATTATTCCTATCTAAAGCTAAATACTTACCTGTAAAATAAAACCCTAATATAGCTACAATATAACGAATAATTATATTGTAGCTATTCTAGGGTTTATTTTTATTTTACAGGCAACTTTGTATTTATTTTAACTAGGTACAATAGCTATGAAATAGTTATTAACTATTTAATAGCTACCTAGTTAAAATAATTACCAAATTACCGGTAAAATAAATCCTAACCTAAGTTACAATTAAACCTAACACTATACTATCAATAAATTAATTAAATAAATTACCTACAATTATATACAATTAAATAAACTAAACTAAATTACAAAAAAAAAGATTACAAGAATTTTAAGCTAATTACACCTACTCTAAGCCCCCTAATAAAATAAAAAAGCCCCCCAAAATAATAAAGGTCCCTACCCTATTCTAAATTAAAAAGTAACCAGCTCCTTTACCAGCCCTTAAAAGGGCTTTTTGCGGACCATGCCCCAAAGTAAATAGCTCTTTTGCCTGTAAAAAAAAAAACACAATACCACCCCCCAACATTACAACCCACCACCCACATACCCCTACTCTAACCCAAACCCACCTTAAATAAACCTAACACTACCCCCCTGAAGATCTCCTTATCTTGAGTCGTCTTCACCCAGCCAGGCACCGATGGACCAAAAGAGGACATCCGGAGCAGCAGAAGTCTTCATCCTATCCGGGCAGAAGAGGACATCCGGACCGGCAGACATCTTCATCCAAGCGGCATCTTCTATCTTCATCCATCCGGAGCGGAGCAGAGCCATCTTCTTCCAGCCGACGCGGATCCGTCCTTCTTCACCGACGCCTACTCGCTGAATGAAGGTTTCTTTAAGGGACGTCATCCAAGATGGCGTCCCTTGAATTCCGATTGGCTGTTAGGATTCTATCAGCCAATCGAAATTAAGGTAGGAAAAATCTGATTGGCTGATTGAATCAGCCAGTCAGATTCAAGTTCAATCGGATTGGCTGATCCAATCAGCCAATCAGATTGAGCTCGCATTCTATTGGCTGATCGGAACAGCCAATAGAATGCAAGCTCAATCTGATTGACTAATAATATTTAATTTATTTCATTAGATTAAAATTATATTTAATTTAGGGGGGTGTTAGGGTTAGGGTTAGACTTAGCTTTAGGGGTTAATACATTTATTATAGTAGCGGCAAGGTCCGGTCGGCAGATTAGGGGTTAATAAGTATAGTTAGGTAGCGGCGATGTTGGGGGGGCAGATTAGGGGTTAATAAATATTATGTAGGTGTCAGCGATGTTAGGGGCAGCAGATTAGGGGTACATAGGTATAATGTAGGTTGCAGCGGTGTCCGGAGCGGCAGATTAGGGGTTAATAATAATATGCAGGGGTCAGCGATAGTGGGGGCGGGAGATTAGGGGTTAATAAGTGTAAGGTTAAGGGTGTTTAGACTCTGGGTTCATGTTAGGGTGTTAGGTGCAGACTTAGAGAGTGTTTCCCCATAGAAAACAATGGGGCTGCGTTAGGAGCTGAACGCTGCTTTTTTGCAGGTATTAGGTTTTTTTTCAGCCCAAACTGCCCCATTGTTTCCTATGGGGGAATCGTGCACAAGCACGTTTTTCCAGCTAGCCGCTACCGTAAGCAACGCTGGTATTGAGGGTTGAAGTGGCGTTAAATTCGGCTCAACGCTCCCTTTTTGGAGCCTAACGCAGCCATTCAGAGAACTCTCAATACCAGCGTTGTTTAGAAGCAGCGCTAGAAAAAAAAGACGCGTAGCTAACGCACCCCTTCGGCCGCAAAACTCTAAATCTAGGTGTTAGTGTTTATCTTTATAAGGACTAGAATGCAATGTTTCCATTTTATGTAATACAAAATTGGACAATGTAATTAATGCAAAACTGGCCAAATCTGCTCTGCAAAGAAACTTATACAAACTGGATACCAGCTATATTTTGGTCATTTTGCTACATATTCAATTGGATTTCCTACCTATGTGCAGATTTACATGTACGCAGTAAAACTGTAACAAAATGATTTACCCCAAATTCAGCTTTCATCTAATGCCTTTTCTAAGTGTATTTTTGTCTCTGGATTAAGATATAATGGCAATAAATCTTAAAATAAGAAAACAATTCAAATAGGTGTTTTTTATTAATAAGTTAAATCCTGTTACTACATTTTAAACCATTTTACTAAAATACAAATTTTAATGATATCTATTCATAATTTTAGGACTAATATTGAAACAAAACTACCAAGAGCACAGAATGCTTTAGCTGTTAAACACAAATTTACAATTACCAAGGCCTAACTCCTGATTTAACTATAAAAAGTATATTTTTTTCCAAGACCTTGATCAATATAAGGTCCTCATCCATAGAAAAAAAATGTCTGGTAATTGGCTTTAAAAATACACACTTTTCATTTTTTATGAAAAATTAGCTTTGTGTTCATGATTTTTGACATATTGAAAACATCATAGCGGGCAAAAATAACGCATAAGCACACAGATAGCAAACATGTCAAAGCCCACACAAGCCTGACTGAACTAAACATGGCATCCTTTAGTTATTGGTGCTAAACTACCTCACAGATTCAATTCACTCCCATAAAAGTATCTGTTTCTTCAAATATTTCCAAGATTTCATCTATTAACATACTTGATCAGGATTTGGCTTCAGAGATAAGTGTTCTCCACATTCAAGATTCTCAGCAGGATTTTAAGCATGCACCAGTAGGTCATATTATGATAAATAGATATCTTCCATGTATAACATCAAGCACATACATTCAACTATATGAAGGGTTTTGAGCTCCATATTTAGTACATTCTATGAAGTGACAGCATGTCACAGGCTTTATTACTACACAGTCATGATTTAACCCAATAAAAGTATGTTTTCCAAAAGTATACGGGGGCACATAATGTCAATATTATACTTTGATATTTTAAAGCATTTGATTTTAAAGAGCTGTCTTATGTATTATAAATTTTGCTTAATTCGCATGCTATCTTTCGCTGAAGAGTAATCCTTGGTAGACTGATAGGAGCACAGGAGCATGCACGTGCCTTAAAATGTATAACATTGCTACAAACAATATTGCAACCTTTGCTTGCATAGAGTGCTAAAGACACTTGCACAGTGCTCAGCAAATAGGATCCCACTAATTTTGAAAACTGAAGTAAACTAAAAAAAAATATGAAATTGCATGATCTTTACTGTCCCTTTAAGAAATATAAAACTTGAATATTATAGAATATTAGAATATTTAACTGGCCTGAAAAAAATGTTGTTGGCTTGTACTCCAAGTAGACAAATGGTATTAATGGACAGATTTTTCAGAAATATTTTTTAATTAGGGGCCATATTTGAGACCCTCTAAAATTTTCCCTTTTTTCTAGGGAGAAAACTGCTTTTCAATTTATTGAGAAGGAAATCTATGTATTTTCAGAAATAATAAATAATAGATTTTACTGTATTTTGTAAATTTCAGCAAAAATGATATTTGTTTTTCATCAGATAAAAGTGTCTATGCTTCTTTCATGTAAAAACCTTTATCTATAACTACTACTATTATACTTTCTATAACCACAGTATTGTTTCTTTTATGTAAAGTTTCACACTCTTTTTAGTCAAATTATTGAACGTATTCCACTTATTGATGTACAGTTTCTCAAAGTACTTTATCATAGGTTGTTAAATATTTTCATGTTAGACTTTTTGACACTGCAAAGATAATAATTAGATGAGTTTATTTTATTATTTATTGTTTTTATTCATAACAAATTTAACAAGAAGAGAAGAAAAGGGAAGGTAAAAGGAAGTCCTCTGATAACTATTACATATCAAGAAAAGTTCTCCTGGTGTCTTCTTTAAATTAGGGTCAAGGTTCTTTCAGCATTGCTTTGTGACTGGAGTGTATAACAGATTGTGAGGATCGTCTTTTTGTGCTTTGGAAAGTCCATATCCTTGTTAAGTAGTTTAGCAGAATAAAGGACTATCTGATATTTAAGGGAAATAGCAAATGCTGAGTGACAGATGATATGGCAGAGATTTAGGGATGTGAATGTCAGAGGGAGGGTTGTGCGTAACAGAGAAAAAGAGAGGTAAGAAAAGCATCAGGGGGACAAGGGGTGTGTTGGGGGGGAAGAAAATGGGGGTAGGAAGGAGATTTCTATTGGTGGTTGTGCATAAATTGGACCTGAGATGTGGGTAGTATGATGTTTGCTGCTTTTCTACATGTTTACGTTATGTTTCTACATTGAGGAATTGTAGTTTGTTAGGGACTGTTCCCAATAGAACTTAATGTCAGCGAAATAGGCAAGCTTGTTTCTCCTAAGGTAACCATATTCTTCCTACAAGAGTAGTTCCGTTGTTCTGTCTACCCACATTTGTGTCTACAGTATTAGTGAGGATTTCCAGTTTCTCGCTATAAGTGACATAACACTATTGATACATATTTGCAGTAAATGAGATCTCATAATTATACAAGTTTTTTACTTATTTAAATTATTGTCTGGGATTTTCATAGGTATGAATAATGAAGAAGCTTGTAGATGTCACATCTTTCCTAACAAAGAAATATTTTACATTTGGATCCTGTGCATCCATTAATAGTTGACTTTCTTTGGTGGGTCCACATCTTAAACCACTAGCTATAGTGTTATTAAGTCTGTAGAAAATTCTACTTTTGAAAAAAAATTGCATCTATTAGCAATGCACTTCCTTCTCCTAGTTTGTTCTTCCTCCTCTGCACTTTTCTGTGGCGGTCTTTCTCTCTTTTTTTCTCTGTTCTTCTGTAGAAATGAAAAACAGTTGGGATGCGTCCACTATAGTGGAGCTCTCTCCCCAACAAAGTTTCCATTGAGGTGGTAACATTTGGAAAATGGGGGTAAGATGGGGGTAAGATAAAACATCTCCTTAGACTTTAATGGAGATAAAGGTTTTTATCACCAGTTTCCAAACTTTTTGTCTTTTCTTCTAGAGTCAAATGAAATGTTTCCTCTAAAAATATGTATTGGTTAAGAAGTTACCTTTTGACTGTGTGAACCCTTCGCGCTGGAACATTTAAAATAATGAGAATTAGATTAGATTTGTCCATGATCTGTTAAACTATGATCCTTCCTGTGTATGATCTTTTTTTTTTTTTTTTTATGCGACTACCCTTTACTCTACAATTCCATTATTCTCTCTATATTCTTTAATGGAAATCCTCTTTGTCTCTGAGATATTTCTTATGTTTAAATTTCCCAACCATATGATTTGATTCTTTGCATTTTAGTTTACATTAGTCATGTGTCTCCTTACATAGCCTATCTTTTAAAAAATGTATTAATGTTAATTTCCAAAAAATCAATTTCTACTTCTAAAGCTTTCAGTGTTTCATTTTGTAATTCATAAAATAAATTAAGAATTTCTGGTGATCATATTGTGGCGCCATTGAAGATATAAGGTCCTGCTTGGAAGCTGCAAGCCTTAAAGCTCATAAGCAGGACACAACCAGTCAACCAATCATGAGGAGCAGTCACCTGACTCTCCCTTGCTTGGCATGTTCTATTTAAGAGATAGCTCCCAAACACAGCTTTACTTATGCGTTTAACCCATTTGTAGGGATTACATATATACACATAAACATACATATATACACACATGTATGCATATACATATACATTTTTAGACATATATATGTATATATCTCTGTGTTAAATTAATTTCCCTGCCTTTTTTTCTAACACCTGAGACCTCATATATTTGAGCCCTAATAACTTTTTTGTGCAAACTTTTTTTTAATAATTTTTATTAGATGCTGTTATTATGAGTGTCAGTTTAGTATAACGTATGTGGTGTTGTGATGTATTTTTAAAGTATTTTATGACACTTTTTGTTTCACAAAACAGTTAAAGGGACAGTCTACCATCGAATTGTTATTGTTTTAGAATATAGATAATCCCTTTATTACCCATTCCCCAGTTTTGCATAACCAACACAGTTATATTAATACAATTTTTACCTCTGTGATTACCTTGTATCTAGGAACCTTCTTCCAGCCCCCTGATCACATGACTGTGACTGTTTATTATCTATTGTCTTAAATTTAGCATTGTTTTGTGCTAAATCTTAAATAACTTTATGTGCCTGAACACAGTGTTATCTATATAGCCCACATGTACTTTCTGTCTCTTTGTGTTGAAAAGAGATTTAAAAAGCCTGTGATAAGAGGCAGCCCTCAAAGGCTTAGAAATTAGCATATGAGCCTACCTATGTTTAGTTTAAACTAAGAATACCAAGAGAAAAAAAGCAAATTTGATGATAAAAGTAAATTGGAAAGTTGATTAAAATTAAAAGTCCTATCTGAATAATGAAAGTTTAATTAATACTAGACTGTCCCTTTAAATAAAGCTCTGAGGTCGCACTAACCCGACGCACGTTGACTTCAATTGCCCTTGGCGATCAGAAAATAAAAGTATAACCAAATATAGTCGTGTGGTTAAACACAATCAGAAACAATTGTTATAATAGATATCCCTGGAAAGGGAACAATATGTAGATGATATCTAAACTATTATTCTAATAGTTCTAGTGAGAGTAAAAAACGAAACAGCAAACAAATATAATCAATAAGTGGACATTACAATATATAATATAGTTGTTTACCAATAAATGTGATAATGATTAAAAAAAAAAAAAAAAAGTACAGCGTAAAACGGAATAAGATGGTATCACAAGGAACAGTGGAAGGTTCAGGTCAAGGCAGCTGTCTGTGTATGTGTCATGTTCTGTCTCAAGATATTTTGTGAGAGCCTCATTGGCTGTATCTTGACTCAATCCTCTAGGGGGTCTTACTGGACACCCTGTGATGTGGTGACCAGTTCCCCCACAATAGAAACAGAGGTTAAGTTGTCTTCGCCAAGTCTTTTCCTCTTCTGTTAAGGGTTCTTTACAACCTTTGTTGATCAGACAAGTTTTTGATTGGGAGACATAACGTTTCCACCAGCTCCATAAAGTTAATCAGTATGTCCTTAATAAACTTTAATACTGATTCCAATATAGCAATAATCCCAGAGGGCTCTCTTTTAGGGTCTTGATATTCTGTCATGTCCTGTCTCAGGATATTTTGTGAGTGCCTCATTGTCTGGAACAGTTGCTTTAAATGAAGATTAGTAGAAGCCATATAGATTGAAAAGATATCAGATTTATTTAAATAACAAAATACTTTGATTAAACAAATACTTGCATGGTATTTTTAATATATACTATTCAGGTATATTATGTCCACATACGCCAGGAGTAGAAAGGAACAAACAAGTAAGCACAGATGCAGATTCAAAAGGAAAGTCTTTCTCCTGGTAAATAACTAGGGTTGCCACCTCGGCCATGTTTTCCTGGACACTTATGAGTTACACATGTTGCAGGGTATGCAGGGAGAAACCTGCATTGTGCTGATGAACAGCACAAAAATAGTAACCCTGGACAGCACTATTCATGTTCCTCCTTGCACACCCTGCTGCATGTATAACGTATAAGTGTCCAGGAAAACATGGCCGAGGTGGCAACCCTAGTAATAACTGAAGTGCAGGATTTGCACAAAACAGTAAACAACCTTGTAAACAGGTAACAGGTTTCAAGGTAAAGTCTTTCTCCTGGTAATAACTGAAGTGCAGGAATTACACAAGGCAGGAATCAAACTTGTAAATAGGTAGCAGGTTTAAAGGTAAAGTCATTGTCCTGGTAATAACTGAAGTGCATGATTTGCACAAAGCAGGAAACAACCTTGTAAACAGGTGCAAAGGTGAAGTCTTCCTCCAAATATGTACTGAAGTACAGGAAACAGGTTCTGGCTCTTGACAAAACAGAAACAATGTCAAGACAATGTGCAGCCTAACAGCCAGCTTTAAATAGGGAGGTTTTGTACAGGATTGGTTCTGAGTAAATCCAAAATTGAGAGCACCTGTGTTTTGCACAGGTGTAATTACAAGTAAGACAAGTAGACAAGTAAGACAAGTAGAGTAGTGAACACAGAGCCACAGGTTCAAATCCCTGCACAGCCCTTTCGAGCAGAATGCCTCCTAGACTTTTTCTTTTTAGTCTGGAGGCTTGGTTCATGACAGTATGGATCAAGGCCCAGATCCAGATGTTGTCTACAGATACTTTCAACATGTAATACAAGCAGAAAACCTGACGTGCGTAACTGTTAACGCGCCGTTAGTAATCAAGCCATAATAATTTAATGTTAAAAAGTAATAACAAGGAATTTTACACTAATAAAATAATTTAGAGAGACTTACACACATATCTCTATTCACACATCACACACTATTATGTTATCAATCAACATATTTTGTTAATATAAAAACAACTTTCTATACATTTTATAAATTCTATACAGGGAGTGCAGAATTATTAGGCAAATGAGTATTTTGACCACATCATCCTCTTTATGCATGTTGTCTTACTCCAAGCTGTATAGGCTCGAAAGCCTACTACCAATTAAGCATATTAGGTGATGTGCATCTCTGTAATGAGAAGGGGTGTGGTCTAATGACATCAACACCCTATATCAGGTGTGCATAATTATTAGGCAACTTCCTTTCCTTTGGCAAAATGGGTCAAAAGAAGGACTTGACAGGCTCAGAAAAGTCAAAAATAGTGAGATATCTTGCAGAGGGATGCAGCACTCTTAAAACAAGCTTCTGAAGCGTGATCATCGAACAATCAAGCGTTTCATTCAAAATAGTCAACAGGGTCGCAAGAAGCGTGTGGAAAAACCAAGGCACAAAATAACTGCCCATGAACTGAGAAAAGTCAAGCGTGCAGCTGCCAAGATGCCACTTGCCACCAGTTTGGCCATATTTCAGAGCTGCAACATCACTGGAGTGCCCAAAAGCACAAGGTGTGCAATACTCAGAGACATGGCCAAGGTAAGAAAGGCTAAAAGTTGACCACCACTGAACAAGACACACAAGCTGAAACGTCAAGACTGGGCCAAGAAATATCTCAAGACTGATTTTTCTAAGGTTTTATGGACTGATGAAATGAGAGTGAGTCTTGATGGGCCAGATGGATGGGCCCGTGGCTGGATTGGTAAAGGGCAGAGAGCTCCAGTCCGACTCAGACGCCAGCAAGGTGGAGGTGGAGTACTGGTTTGGGCTGGTATCATCAAAGATGAGCTTGTGGGGTCTTTTCGGGTTGAGGATGGAGTCAAGCTCAACTCCCAGTCCTACTGCCAGTTTCTGGAAGACACCTTCTTCAAGCAGTGGTACAGGAAGAAGTCTGCATCCTTCAAGAAAAACATGATTTTCATGCAGGACAATGCTCCATCACACGCGTCCAAGTACTCCACAGCGTGGCTGGCAAGAAAGGGTATAAAAGAAGAAAATCTAATGACATGGCCTCCTTGTTCACCTGATCTGAACCCCATTGAGAACCTGTGGTCCATCATCAAATGTGAGATTTACAAGGAGGGAAAACAGTACACCTCTCTGAACAGTGTCTGGGAGGCTGTGGTTGCTGCTGCACGCAATGTTGATGGTGAACAGATCAAAACACTGACAGAATACATGGATGGCAGGCTTTTGAGTGTCCTTGCAAAGAAAGGTGGCTATATTGGTCACTGATTTGTTTTTGTTTTGTTTTTGAATGTCAGAAATGTATATTTGTGAATGTTGAGATGTTATATTGGTTTCACTGGTAAAAATAAATAATTGAAATGAGTATATATTTGTTTTTTGTTAAGTTGCCTAATAATTATGCACAGTAATAGTCACCTGCACACACAGATATCCCCCTAAAATAGCTATAACTAAAAACAAACTAAAAACTACTTCCAAAACTATTCAGCTTTGATATTAATGAGTTTTTTGGGTTCATTGAGAACATGGTTGTTGTTCAATAATAAAATTAATCCTCAAAAATACAACTTGCCTAATAATTCTGCACTCCCTGTATTTTCAAGAGTTACTATATGATCTGAAATATGTAAGTCATCTTTTTTTGGAATTAGTTTGGGTCCATGGTTTAAATTAATTTAATGTTGTTCTGGATATTTAGGTTTGCGTTTTGCACTACAGTTTGTACAAGAGATCTGTAATATAATGATGGAACTGCAGGCATGGAAGCAATATTCTTAATGATGATTTTTTAGTAATGAAACCTAAGTGCTTAGAGTCTGAAATGTTCTTTTCTAGATACATCTAAATCACAGTGGTTCTGGAAGTTCTCTAATGCTAGAGGTGAGGCTGCCTGATTTGACATACCTGTTTTACCACCGTTGATGTTTCTGAGAAATATGACGTATAGAAGTTCCACAGCTCCTGTAACATTGCAGACGTTAATGCTGTAATTTTGTTATTTATTAAGATAAAAGAGAATTTGGCTCTGCAAGAAACATTAGGAAAACAATTATTTTTTTTTAGCAATGAGTCACAAAAGTATTCAATTAAATGAAAGCAATAAGAAATAATAAGATATTTGTCCTAATGATCTCTTTAAAACAATCTTTAATTATATTTGATACTCCAGGAGGTTTTCAATTGCTGTTCATTTTTGTGGTTATTTGAGGCAATTGGCCACAATTCTGTTGTTTGTTATTCTGTATATGATTACGGCATATAATTATGTTCTACTTCACATGATTTGCGCTAATGCCCATAAGTGTATGAGGAGAATTTCTTCCAAAGCGGTTACCCTTTGAATCAGTGTACACTCTGCATAACAGGTTGTAAAAACTAAAGAAATATCAATATTTTCTAGTGTAAAATATAAACAATAACTATCCCATTTTGAATATATCGCAATCTCCACGCCACACTAGATCTAAAGAGATGAATGATACACTTCAAGTGAGAGAAAGCATTCAAATTCTTTATTCAATGGAGCTTAGTCACTACATTGTGAAATGGTGAGCTCATTGTACATATATTAGTGAGCACTATGCTCTACAGATTTACAATGGATGAAAATAAAGTGACAAATGTTTATTTATTTTTTATGATTTTCATGATATATATATTTTTTTTAATTCTTTTTATTGAGAGAGTACATGTGCATACACAAAACCATAACGTCATCACATTGCAATTTTTAATACAGTCAAGAGTGGATTTTTCTTCATTTATAAACAGGCAATGTGCTCAAGAAACAATTCCATCATACCATCAATTTCGAAATCCTTAATAATACTATTCACCTTTCCCATACATACAGTATTTATATCTCCCACATGTAGCAAACTCTCATATTTTATATTTTTCACAGAGAAAAGGTTACTTCTCTCATCTATTCCGTAACCAAACCTATTAACAATCTAACCTTAAACCAAACCTATATGAATAAATTAACAAACTGGGAATTACACTTCTTTTCTTTTGGCTAGATTACAAGTCTTGCGTTATGAGTAAAAAAGCAGCATTAAGCCTCATAACGCTGCTTTTTTACTACCGCTGCTATTGCGAGTCTTGCAGATTTAGGAGCACAGCACACTTTTTTGGCCTTACCGCAAATCAACTTACGCAATTTGCATATAGTCTTTTTCTATGGGACTTCCATGGCGCCGGTATTACGAGCTTGTACTGGGAGGTCAAAAAGTGATCGGTACACCCTATCCTGTCAAGATTCGTACCGCATTTTAAAGTCAGTAGTTATGAGTTTTACACTTTAACGCTGTAGAATAAAACTCATAACTAAAGCGCTAAAAAGTACACTAACACCCATAAACTACCTATTAACCCCTAAACCGAGGCCCTCCCGCATCGCAAACACTAAAATTAAATTATTAACCCCTAATCTGCCGCTCCGGACACCGCCGCCACTATAATAAACATATTAACCCCTAAACCGCCACACTCCCGCCTCGCAAACATTATTTAAATATTATTAACCCCTAATCTGCTGTACCTAACATCGCCGCCACCTACCTACATTTATAAACCCCTAATCTGCCGCCCCCAACATCGCCGCCACTATATTAAATTTATTAACCCCAAATCTAAGTCTAACCCTAACCCTAACACCCCCTAACTTAAATATAATTAAAATAAATCTAAATAAAAATTACTATCATTACCTAAATAATTCCTATTTAAAACTAAATACTTACCTATAAAATAAACCCTAAGATAGCTACAATATAACTAATAATTACATTGTAGCTAGCTTAGGGTTTATTTTTATTTTACAGGCAAGTTTGTATTTATTTTAACTAGGTAGAATAGTTACTAAATGGTTATTAACTATTTAATAACTACCTAGCTAAAATAAATACAAATTGACCTGTAAAATAAAACCTAACCTGTCTTACACTAACACCTAACCTAACCCTACAATTAAATAAATTCCCTAAATTAAATACAATTAACTAAATTCAAAACAATTAGCTAAATTACAAAAACAAACAAACACTAAATTACAGAAAATAAAAAACAAATTACTAGATCTTTAAACTAATTACACCTAATCTAATAGTCCTATCAAAATAAAAAAAGCCCAACCAAAATAAAAAAAACCCTAGCCTAAACTAAACTACCAATAGCCCTTAAAAGGGCCTTTTGCGGGGCATTGCCCCAAAGAAATCAGCTCTTTTACCTGTAAAAAAAAATACAAACAACCCCCCAACAGTAAAACCCATCATCCACACAACCAACCCCCCAAATAAAACCCTAACTAAAAAAACCTAAGCTCCCCATTGCCCTAAAAAGGGCATTTGGATGGGCATTGCCCTTAAAAGGGCATTTAGCTCTATTGTGGCCCAAAGCCCTAACCTAAAAATAAAACCCACCCAATACACCCTTAAAAAATCCTAACACTAACCCCCGAAGATCCACTTACCAGGAGAAGTTTTCATCCAAGCGGCAAGATGTCCTCAATGAAGCCGGCAGAAGTGGTTCTCCAGACGAGCAGAAGTGGTCCTCCAGACGGGCAGAAGTCTTCACCCAGATTGCATCTTCTATCTTCATCCTTCCGACGCGGAGCGGCTCCATCTTCAAGACATCCGGCGCGGAGCATCCTCTTCAATCGACGGCTTCTTCTGGAATAAATGTTTCTTTAAGTGACTTCATCCAAGATGGCATCCCTTAGATTCCGATTGGCTGTTAGAATTCTATCAGCCAATCGGAATTAAGGTTGAAAAAATCCTATTGGCTGATCCAATCAGCCAATAGGATTGAGCTTGCATTCTATTGGCTGATTGGAACAGCCAATAGAATGCAAGCTCAATCCTATTGGCTGATTGGATCCGCCAATAGGATTGAAGCTCAATACTATTGGCTGATTGCATCAGCCAATAGGATTTTTTCAACCTTAATTCTGATTGGCTAATAGAATTCTAACAGCCAATCGGAATCTAAGGGACGCCATCTTGGATGACGTCACTTAAAGAAACATTCATTCCAGAAGAAGCCGTTGATTGAAGAGGATGCTCCGTGCCTGATGTCTTGAAGATGGAGCCGCTCCGCGTCGGAAGGATGAAGATAGAAGATGCCGTCTGGGTGAAGACTTCTGCCCGTCTGGAGGACCACTTCTGCCCGTCTGGAGGACCACTTCTGCCAGCTTCATTGAGGACATCTTGCCGCTTGGATGAAGACTTCTCCCGGTAAGTGGATCTTTGGGGGTTAGTGTTAAGATTTTTTAAGGGTGTATTGGGTGGGTTTTATTTTTTCAGGTTAGGGCTTTGGGCCGCAATAGAGCTAAATGCCCTTTTAAGGGCAATGCCCATCCAAATGCCCTTTTCAGGGCAATGGGGAGCTTAGGCTTTTTAGTTAGGGTTTTATTTGGGGGGGTTGGTTGTGTGGGTGGTGGGTTTTACTATTGGGGGGGTTGTTTGTATATTTTTTTTACAGGTAAAAGAGCTGATTTCTTTGAGGCAATGCCCCGCAAAAGGCCCTTTTAAGGGCTATTGGTAGTTTAGTTTAGGCTAGTTTTTTTTTATTTTGGGTGGGCTTTTTTTATTTTGATAGGGCTATTAGATTAGGTGTATTTAGTTTAAAGATCTTGTAATTTGTTTTTTATTTTCTGTAATTTAGTGGGTTTTTTTTTTTTTGTAATTTAGCTAATTGTTTTGAATTTAGTTAATTGTATTTAATTTAGGGAATTTAATTGTAGGATAAGGTTAGGTGTTAGTGTAAGACAGGTTAGGTTTTATTTTACAGGTCAATTTGTATTTATTTTAGCTAGGTAGTTATTAAATAGTTAATAACTATTTAGTAACTATTCTACCTAGTTAAAATAAATACAAACTTGCCTGTAAAATAAAAATCAACCCTAAGCTAGATACAATGTAACTATTAGTTATATTGTAGCTAGCTTAGGGTTTATTTTACAGGTAAGTATTTAGTTTTAAATAGGAATTATTTAGTTATTAATAGTAGGTTTTATTTAGATTTATTTTAATTATATTTAAGTTAGGGGGTGTTAGGGTTAGACTTAGGTTTAGGGGTTAATAAATTTAATATAGTGGCGGCTACATTGGGTGCGGCAGATTAGGGGTTAATAATATTTAACTAGTGTTTGCGATGTGGGAGTGCGGCGGTTTAGGGGTTAATATGTTTATTATAGTGGCTGTGCCGTTGGGGCGGCAGATTAGGGGTTAATAAGTGTAGGTAGGTTGCGGTGACATTGGGAGCAGGAGATTAGGGGTTAATAAATATAATGTAGGTGTCGGCGATGTTGGGGGCAGCAGATTAGGGGTTAATAAGTATAATGTAGGTGTCGGCAATGTCCAGAGCGGCAGATTAGGGGTTAATAAGTATAATATAGGTGTCGGCGATGTCGGGGCAGCATATTAGGGGTTAATAGGTGTAAGATTAGGGGTGTTTAGACTCCGGGTACATGTTAGGGTGGTAGGTGTAAACATAAAATGTGTTTCCCCTTAGGAATCAATGGGGCTGCGTTACTGAGATTTATGCTGCTTTTTTGCAGGTGTTAGACTTTTTCTCAGCCGGCTCTCCCCATTGATGTCTATGGGGAAATCGTGCACAAGCATGTACAACCATCTCACCGCTGACTTAAGCAGCGCTGGTATTGGAGTGCGGTATGGAGCACAATTTTGCTCTACGCTCACTTTTTGCCTGCTAATGCCGGGTTTGTAAAAACCTGTAATACCAGCGCTGTAGGTAAGTGAGCTGTGACAATAAAGTGCAAGTTAGTACCGCACAGCTCATAACGCAAAACTCATAATCTGGCAGTTTGATTGTTACCTTATTCTCTCCTGTTTTGTTTGAACAACATTGAGGACCCAGCAAAGGGGGAAAAGAAAATAGGGAGGGGGGGAGCTTTCCACTCTCCCCTCTCTCCCCCTAGCGTCTTCGCTCTTCATAAGAAAACACTATGTGATTCCACTCCTCTCGCAGGTGTCAGGGTGCCAGGAATTAGACTGAGACGAGAAGTGCAAAAATAATCAGCGTTCGACTTTTTATTGAAAAAGATTGAAAGTTGCCTTAGTTCTTTATTTCAGTTACTATTGACACAGACAGCTAACTGACATCTTTAACAGCCGTGTGGCAGCTGAATCAAGAGGCGGCCATTACTAGGATAACCGGTTTCAGTGTACTAGCCACTGTTAAGTGCTAGCCGGCGGATTAGCACTGGTCACAGTACAGTGCCACACATTCTGGTAAGCACAATTTTCTACACCTTACCTCCACCTGCAAAGCAGAATTCACGCTATGAGACGCCCTCTTTGTGTTTCTATTTTCTAACTAGTTTGCCCGACAATCCGGGATCAAGAGGAGCAGCCCTGACTCAGATTACCAGCTATAACCATTGCCTAGGATTAAGAAATTCAAGGCGCTTTTGGAAAAATTTTACTTGCTATATCCTTTTGGAAAATCCCTTTGAAAAACATATATTTTGAGCATATTAGAGCTCTTGGTATTCTGTCTAGCGCGCCTTTTTGTTTTCCCCCTCTGGGATTCCATCTTTTCAAAAATAACATAATCACACCTTTATTAATAGCAAATAATAATAAAAAGTCCACAAGTCAAATAACAAGCCAGGAATCAAAACCAGAGCTGGTAGTCAGACGAGCCGAGTCAGGAGCCAAAGCGAGTAGTCAGACGAGCCGGAATAAGGAACAAGAACAGCAGAGTCAGTAACAAGCCAGGGATCAGGAACCAGGAGGGACATGAGACAGCCAGGTAATACACAGGAGCTCTCACAAACAGGTCTGAGACAACGCAAGGGCAAAGCATACTGAACAGAGGCCCTTTAAATAATAAGTGATGACATCACAATTCTGAGACTGCATCCTGCCTCACACAGATGATGTATACCAGTCTGGCCATAAAAGGAAGTGCAGGAAATTAGCAGCATCACACAGTATGCACCAGAGTCAGCAAGAGAGGTGAGTAAAATGGCTTCCAGCAGCACATGGCAAACAAAACAGGGAAAAAACCCTGACAGCAGGGAGTCTTCTAAAAATTTGCTAGTGTGTCGAAATGGCGAGAGTACCTGTTTTTGGACTTCCAACTCAAATGTAAAAATAAGTTCAGCCTGTTACAGACATCTACTCTAATGTCAATTTGTTCCACAAACAACTGCGTCTTCAGCATATTATGAAAGTACGCCATGGTAGAGCTTGTAGCTTCAGTCCAGTTTTTAAGTATACTTTTCCTTGCTAAGAGAATAATTAGGGTCATTTCTGAGTCGTGCTGTCTGTACTGTTTGTCCCAATTCAAGAACAATACATGACTGGGTCTAAAGACAATCGGTATATTCATCTTTTTATTAATCCAGTAGTTTATTCCAGAACTGCCTTACCAGCAGGCAGTCCCAGATACAGTGCAACAGGCCAGGGGACCCCACAGAGCATTTGGAGCATTTGTTAGGCCAATCAGGGACCCGCTTAGCCAATCGTCTAGGGGTCAAGTAGGCCTTATGTAAGAACCTAATTTGGGTTTCTCTCAGATTGGCAGATAGAGTGGCTTTCCTAACCTTTTCTAACCATTCCCAAGCCTCTTCCCATGTAGTTCCCTGAACCCCCTCTCTTTCCCATCCTGTCGATTGTAGTTGCAGCAATCGCTTTTGCTAGAAGGTTTGGTATATTTCTGATAAAGAGAATCTACCCATTTTAAAATGGGATTGAGTAAGTCGGAAAGGCGAACCCTCCCAAAAATCTGGGTTATCTCTGACCAATTCATCCACGTAGTGACAGACCTGTAAATAGGCATAAAAGTGGCTATTTGGGAGGTTGTACTCCCTTTGTAATAAGGAGAAAGGCTTCAGAGAACGTGTCAATGGCTCCATTAGTGAGCCGACTCTCTTCAAACCCAGTTTCTCCCACTGCATAAAAGGTTTCATATCCATACCTGCCAGAAAGTCTGGATTACCGCTGAGAGGAAGAAAGGTGGAACTGTGACACATTTAAAAAAAAAAAAATCTATGGGCTTGATACCAAGCCCTAATCGGTTTCGATATAGGAGATTCCAACCTACCAGTTTAGCTGTCTGTGATTTTGGCATATGTGGCAGATATGCTAAGGAGATAGAACTGAGCATTCCAAGTTATATCTATAGAAATGTTGTGTACCAACCTGCCAGTATAGAACTAGGCAAACCAGTGCTGCTCAGTTGTAAAGTCTAAAGTCTGGCAGGGATAAGCCACCGTTAAGATAAGTCACATTTAATTTATCAGCAGATATTCAGGGTTTACCTACCCACCAAATAAAGTATTGCATCGCAGAATTTAAAGATTTCATGTAATTTTTAGTAAGCAGTAAGGGCAGCATAAGCAATGGGTACAAGAGGCGAGGTAGAATCACCATCTTGAGGAGACTAACCCTACCCTCTAACGATATGGGAAGAGACTTCCAGCTCCTCATCAGACTACACAGTTTGGCGCATAGAGGCGTCAAATTAGCAGAATACATATATTAGGTTTCAAATGTATCTGAATACCCAGGTAAGTTATCATCTGATTTGCTATTGTAAACGGGTAATTATGATCTTGTTTGTTATTTTTATGTAGCCACAGGATCTCGGACTTCTACATATAGGTCTTGAATCCCGAGAAAGATCCAAAGTCCTGTAGCGCCTTCAAAATGGATGGGATATGAGTCTTATGATCTTTCACGAACAGCATCATATCACCTGCATATAATGCGAGATGTTGGTGATCTCCTGTGACGTCAATACCCTGGAACACTTGACGTAATTTAATAGCTAGAGGCTCTAAGGCCAAATTAAATATTAATAGAGACAGTGGACACCCCTGCCTTGTGCCCCGCTGCAAGGCCACATTGGAAGAGAATAAGTTATTGACACATATATTGGCAATTGGAGAAGAGTAAAGATTCTTAATAAATGAGAGGAAGGAACCAGATAGATTAAATTCGGTTATGGCATGAAGAGATGCCTCCATTCAACCCTATCGAAGGCCTTCTCTGTGTCCAAGGACAGCAGGAAGGCCTCCAGGATCGATGCAGCTGACTCAGATTGTTTCTTACTCCAGTGGTACATTAACTGATGATCTTGCAAGCATAAAATCCGTCTGATCTTGATAGATCAGATCTGGTAAGATAAATTTAAGGGGTTCTGCCAAAAACTTTGTTAGAATTTTATAGTCCGCGTTTAATAACGAGATCGGCCTATATTACTCCGGGAGAAGAGTGTCCTTTCCTGCTTTAGGGATAAGAGTGATTTACGCAGCCGAAAATGTCTTAGCCAGTTTATCAGCATTGGAGAAGTAGCCCGAGTAGAGGTTTGTGTGCACCGGGATGACCCGCGGTTTCAACATTCTATAAAATTCTATGGGCATCCTACCTGGGCCTGCAGCTTTGCCCAAGGAAAATACATAATAGTCTTATCTACCTCTTCCTTAGTAATAGGTGCGTTAAGCTTGTCCAGTTGTTTGTCCGATATTCACGGCAGTTCAATGGAGCCCCAAACCTCTTGCAAGACTTCGTCTGAGCTAGGCTGATTGCTGATGTATAACTTGGTATAGTAAGATGTGAATGCCTCAGCAATCTGTTTCAGGTCCTTAACAAGTTTCCCACTATCTTTTAGTGCAGGAATAAACCGTGTAGACATTTTTAGGTTAACCAGGGAAGCCAGTAATCTGCCCGACTTGTCTCCGTATCTTTAGTACCGACCCCTAGTTCTTAAAAGAGTTTGGGAGGCTTGATAAGCCAGAAGCGCGTCATATTCTTTCTTGGTGGCAATATATTTTTGATGGTGGAGAAATGTGGGTGCATTCCAATAAGTAATATAGGAAGCAGCCAAGTCATCTCTCAACCTTTCCAACCTCTCCGTATGTGTTTTTTTTAATACGAGACAGAAAAGCTAAAATGTTTCCCGTAAGTACCACTTTTGCCATTTGCCAAAAAAGTTCGTCAGCAAATGCTGCGCATTATTGACCTGAAAATCATCCCAGCATTCCTCCATGTAGTGCTGAAATTCCTGGGATGTAACCAGGTATTGTGGGAATCTAAGAGTTCGTCGGTTACCAGAGGGTGCTAAAGTGTCTTTAAAGAGTCCTATGGGTGCATGATCAGAGACAACCACCTCCCCTATTTTGGCATCTATAATTTGAGGGATCAAGGAGTTAGAGGTCAGAAACAAGTCAATGCGAGACATGGTAGGTGAGGCCCGGGAGACACAAGTATAATCTTTGCCATCTGGGTTTAATTTACGCCATATGTCTACCACATCCAACAAGGATGTCAGAGTCTGGAAAACTTCTAATTCAAATTTGCTGCTAGTCTTAGGTCGAGGCCCACCGCTACATATACTGGGGTCTATCACACTGTGGATTGGGGGTTAGATTGAAGTCTCCTCCGATGATGATGGCAGTACTCAGGAAGGGAGTCAGAATTCTAATTAAGGCTGAAAAGCAAAAACATTAGCAAGGAGCTGTAAACATAGCTTAATGCTCCAAATGAGCATCTATCCAGATCCTTTTTCCACATTTCACATTTGTCATTGAGATTTAAGAGCAAAATATAACATTTAACCTGAGTAAACTTGTTTAACACGAGCTACCATGACTCAACCATAACCCATAACCATATAAATGAACATGAATAATGATCATATAAGGCAGAATTGTGGGTAGCCCCCCAGTTAGGATGAAGTATCATCCCTGTCACAGCTGTTAAAGCCATCACTTCAGCTGTAGTAGAAAAATCATAGTTATCCTTAACACAGTACAATCCATCAACCCTCTCCCCCCCTGGAATGACCAGGGCTCCTGGAGCCATTTTCTGCATCTAAGTAGTCTTGTGCTGTCTGCGGGGAGTCAAAGAATTTAGGGCCTCTGGGAGTGGCTATCTTAAGTTTAGCAGGGTAGAGTAGGTAAGCTTGTCTACCCTCTCGTGGAGCTTAGAGCACAGTGAGGAGAATTCTCTACGTCTTCTAATCAAATCCACAAGTAATCCTAGAATAACAGAATTCTAGAATTTTTTATAAGTCAAGGCCTCCACCTTCCTATATGCCCTGAGTACAGTAAGTTTATGGTCCATAGAAGGTCTCTCTGGGCCTACTCTTTGTGCCATTTCTACACTGCCCAGTAGGGTTTCAGGTGGAATATTCAATAAAGAGGGGAGGGCAGCCTTAACAAATTTTAAGATATCTGCTGGTTTCAAATTTTCAGGCAGCCCTAGTAAACGAACATTATTCTACCTCGATCGATTTTCGAGGTCATCAATTTTTTTTGCAGTGCTAAGGAGTGTTTCTCTAAGGATTCAATTTTGCCAATGCTGACATTTTGTGTGTCTTCGAGGTCAGAGATCCTAGTCTCCGCCTCTGTTACCCTTGTTGAGAAGTGCTTAACCTCTTCTGCCAGAGTGTCTACTCCCTTTTGGAGGTTCTCTATTTTGGGCAGAAATAAAGTGGAAATTTGCTTAACAATTGGGTGTGGGTCTAAGGTATGACCCTCCTGCGAGGGTTCATAAGATGGTGCCTGACTAACAGTGTCTGATCCAAGTTTGGCCCTGTGGTCAGCATTTTTATTGTGGCTTGCCATTGGAGTTTGAGTGAGATATTTCTCCCTACACAGGAAAATTAGCCACTAGTATAATGGCGGCATCAGATACACATAAGATCTATTTAATAAAATACCATAGGTTATCAACCACCGCCCAAACAGGGTCTATCTGCCCCAAGTATGTTATACCCCAGTAAAAAGCACCACCCACTCTGTAAATAAGATCATAAAGTTAGTTAGAAAAACATTTTACAGACAGACAGCTTAAAAGTACAGAGCATATACCATATCAGAGAAAGACCAATAACACTACAATGTTTTCTCACATCACAGTTGTAAAATACAGATGGTGTACAGTTATCAGCAAGAGTCCAGAGTAAAAGTGTGTAAGGCAAATGTGTATACACTGTTCTTTGAGGAATCAGGCAAGTGTGCTCTCACAGCAGCACACCAAGTATAACAAAAGACAGACCCAGGAGCTGTATCAAGAGGGGTTAGCTCCACCATAGACCCTCAGCTGGAAACATCTTGTGTAAAAGAAAAAAGAGAAGACTGTAGCAGCTGGGTCCGAGCTGCGTGTTTATGCTGCTGATGGACAGCTACAATATTTCCCCAAATGACCTTGTGTAGTCTAATATGTGCCAGTAAGTACAGCAGCCACCTATAGCCAATGTAAGTTTCATGGGGTATCCCGCATGTACACTTGTGTAGCCCCTATATACCCCTCTAGGCCTCTGCATCCAGTTTAGGGTTCCACACACTAACAGGGTTTCTGTGAATGTTCCCAGCAGTGTGGGGAAAGTGGGTTGTGTCGTGTCAGGGTAGTGCAGTGCCTTACCAGCCTCCGTCGACAGGTTTACCTTCTTGAGTAAATTTGTGATGCTGTGTGAGGTTAACAGGCTCCTTTGATGAGGCAGTGACTGAGGAATCTAATGCGCTGCAAAATCATGCTTGAATTTTCACGCCTTTCCTCCTGAGGCCCTCCGGTCGACTCAGTCTGTTACTGCCTTGGGGTAGTCTGTCTCACGGTCAGGATATTAATTGCCAGTCCGTCTGTCCGCCTCCGCTATCCTTTTTCAATCTGGAAGCTACTTCCCCAGATCCCAGCGCATGCACTGCGCCACGTGTCTCTGCTCCACCTGCAATCCGTTCTCAAAGGGAACCGGAGTGGTAAGGGTGGGGTAGCAGGGACTGGTAGGAGCAGTGTTTCACCTCAAGGCAATCGCGTTGTCAGTACTTGGGAGTCACCCACGTTCTCCTCTGCTCCCAGATAAGGCCAATATGGCTGCCGCAGTCAACGCTAATGTGGCCACTCCGCTTTTTTCCCCGCTGGACTTTGGCGGGGGAAAGGTAGTATATTCCAGCTCCTCTAGTGCCCAGACACGCTCTCCGTCAAGGGCAAACAGGCTCGGCTAAATTTTGCAGTTAAAATTTACGATGTAGATTGAAGTTTTCGCGGAGCTCAAAGACTGAGCTGCTACTGCTTAGCCTGCCCACCGGAAGTCCCCATGATATTTTATTTTTAAATAAAATATGTTTTTCACAATGGGCTATAGTGTGCTAAGGTTAGTGCGGGTTGCGATAAGCAATATCGCAACCGGGCTAACTTGCACGCGTATTACAAGTTGAAAGTAAAATTTGTGCTCCCAATCCTTGAATTTACTGAAATTCTAATGTGAATTTAATAATCAGGCAGCAGTCCTTATATCTTAAGTAGTGCCATTGGTTCCCTTTGTCAAGTATGTTGCCTGACTTTAAGTGGGAAGCATAGATGATGGGAAAGAGATTATAGCTAGAAGGACAGAAATGAGAGTTGGATGGAATTAACTGAATGACTCAATAACATAACAATGTCACAGAGAATCAAAAGGTTTTTAAAGTGTTGGTACTATAGGATAAGATCTCTTAGGTGAT
The DNA here is from genome assembly GCF_027579735.1 of Bombina bombina. Classification (NCBI taxonomy): domain Eukaryota; kingdom Metazoa; phylum Chordata; class Amphibia; order Anura; family Bombinatoridae; genus Bombina; species Bombina bombina. Next base: position 868,668,806 of record NC_069503.1, on the reverse strand, counting down.
TGCATATGTTGCTTTTGTCTGTAAAGCAGCCTAGTATAAGAGTACGCACTGAATACCTGATGTCAGATGTGTACATATTTGGAAGAGCACTTTTTGCTTCTCTTACAACTATGTTTGAAGCATATTTGCATGGGTATGTGGAGGGTGAACATGCATGTGATCTACTGCCGTATGCTGTCAAGAACATGTGCGTGAAAAAGCTTCTTGGCATAAAAAGTCAAATGTTTTTTCACATTGTATGGTTTGTGAAAATGAATTGAATTACTTAACCAACCAAAAAAAAAAAAAAAAAAAAACTACACTCTCATTAGGCTCCACTGAAGATTACCACAAACATCTGTGCACAATCAGCAAGAAAAGGTATACCAATTAAGGAAAAGGTAGTGAGACATCACTGGAACAAGGATTAATGTTGGAAAAACATTTTCTTGGAGATTAAGGGTTTCCTTGTGTTGTGGATACCTAATGGCAGGGAATCCTTAGATTGGGATTTTTTTTTATCTAGGGTTAATTCCTGTGGATCTTTCATTCATTGTCAGATGTCAGCCAAAAAAGTGTAAAAAGTGCTTCATGCCAAAATTGGTATTTTCTGCCCCCCCATCAAACAAAAAAACAAGCCCAAAAATCCAATATGTTTTTTAGACTATAGGACAAAAGTTAGAAATGCTTATCCTTCAGTTTGGTTTAGACAGGGTCAAGTAAGTAATTGTGGTTATAATGTACTAGTCCTAAAGCCTGTGTACACGAGCCATTTTTTGCAGTACAGCGGTCTCACCCCTTGCTCTCTCTCTCTGTCCCACTCTCTTTTGTGCTCTCTCTCTTTCTGGCCCCCTCTTTTTTGTGCTCTCTCTCTTTGTCCCCCTCTCTTTTGTGCTCTCTCTCCCCCTCTCTTTTGTGCTCTCTCCCCTATCTTTTTTGCTCTCTGTCTCTCCCCCCTCTCTTTTGTCCTCTTTGTCTCTCCCTCCCTCTCTTTTGTGCTCTCTCTCTCCCCCTCTCTTTTGTGCTCTCTCTCCCCCTCTCTTTTGTGCTCACTCTCTCTCCCATCCTCTCTTTTGTGCTCACTCTCTCCCCCCTCTCTTTTGTGCTCTCTCTCCCCCCTCTCTTTTGTGCTCTCTCTCCCCCCTCTCTTTTGTGCTCTCTCTCCCCCCTCTCTTTTGTGCTCTCTCTCCCCCTCTCTTTTGTGCACTTTCTGCCCCCTCTCTTTTGTGCTCTTTCTCCCCCTCTCTTTTGTGCTCTTTCTCCCCCCTCTCTTTCGTTCTCTTGCTGCCCCCTCACTTTTGTGCTCTTTCTGCCCCCTCTCTTTTGTGCTCTTTTTGCCCCCTCTCTTTTGTGCTCTTTTTGCCCCCCTCTCTTTTGTGCTCTTTCTCCCCCTCTCTTTTGTGCTCTTTCTCCCCATCTCTTTTGTGCTCATTCTCCCCCTCTCTTTTGTGCTCTTTCTCCCCCCTCTCTTTTGTGCTCTTTCTCCCCATCTCTTTTATGCTCTTTCTACCCCCTTTCTTTTGTGCTCTTTCTCCCCCTCTTTTGCTATCTCTTGCCCCTCTCTTTTGCTCTGTCTCCCGCCTCCTTTGCGCATTCTCTGTACAGACTACGCCCCTGTCATGCCCGCTCTGCCCGGTCACACCTCCACCACAACCGCGTCATGCCCCGCCATGCCCCGGTCCCGCCCACTATGCCTGGCCTTGCCCACTCCCTCCGGACAGCAGATCAGGTTAGTTTGTATAAGGCCAGGTGTGTTTGTCCTCGCACTGTCTCTACTGCACAGGACAGCTTCGGACAAACACGCTTGGCCTTTTATATTATAGAATAAGCTTTTGAATGACTGCCATGTTTAGAATGGTAACAAAATCAGTAGTAGAAAACAGCACACAACAGCTCAGGGCATGGAATCCAGGACTTGTCACATTCCAAAACAGAAAAACGTAGAGTGATTCCAGCCTCTATATTTATTTATCTATCTACATTTGCCTGTGTTGAAAAGTATAAATGGTTTCTTCTTAGATTCAATGACTGTAAACAAACTGATTACCTATGTCTGAATTTTGAGAAATCTTGTTCTTTATCATAACCATCTCTATCTAAACTTATTATATTACCTTCTACAAACAAACGGTTATATTACGAGTTTTTGTCGGTAATGGTGTGCGTGGCTAACGCACAGTTTTCCCTCACCGCTCACCTAAAGTAACGCTGGTATTACAGGTTTTTTATACCCGGCGTTAGCCGCAAAAAGGTGAGCGTAGAGCAGAATTTAGCTCCACATCTCACCTCAATACCAGCGCTGATTACGGTAGTGATGAGCAGGCAAAACGTGCTCTTGCACGATTTCCCCATAGGAATCAATGGGGCAGATTCGGCTGAAAAAAACCTAACACCTGCAAAAAAGCAGCGTTCAGCTTCTAACGCAGCCCCATTGATTCCTACGAGGAAATACATTTATGTCTACACCTACCACCCTAACATGAACCCCGAGTCTAAACACCCCTAATCTTACACTTATTAACCCCTAATCTGCGGCCCCTGACATCGCCGACACCTACATTATATTATTAACCCCTAATCTGCAGCTCTGGACAACGCCGCCACCTACATAATCCCTATGAACCCCTAATCCGTTCCCCCTAACATCGCCGACACCTACTTTTTATTTATTAACCCCTACTCTGCCGCCCTCAATGTCGCCGCCACCTAACTACACTTATTAACCCCTAATCTGCCGCCGCCAACGTCGCCACCACTATAATAAAGTTAGGGGGGTTAGGGTTAGGGTTAGACTTACATTTTGGGATTAATAAATTTAATATAGTTTCGGCGACGTTGGGGGTGGCAGATTAGGGGTTAATAAATGTAGGTAGGTGTCGGCGATGTTAGGGACGGCAGATTAGGGGTTAATAAAATTTAACTAGTGTTTGTGATGCGAGAGTGCGGCGGTTTAGGGGTTAATATATTTATTTCAGTGGCGGCGATGTCCGGTCGGCAGATTAGGGGTTAAAAATGTATTTAAGTGTTTGCGATGTGTGCCTTGGTTTAGGGGTTAATAGGTAGTTTATGGGTGTTAGTGTACTTTTTAGCACTTTAGTTAAAGGGACACTGAACCCAGTTTTTTTCTTTCGTGATTCAGATAGAGCATGCAATTTTAAGCAACTTTCTAATTTACTCCTATTATCAATTTTTCTTCGTTCTCTGGCTATCTTTATTTGAAAAAGAAGGCACCTAAGCTTTTTTTGGGGTTCGGAACTTTGGACAGTGCTTTTTTATTGGTGGATGAATTTATCCACCAATCAGCAAGGACAACCCAGGTTGTTCACCAAAAATGGGCCGGCATCTAAACTTACATTCTTGCATTTCAAATAAAGATACCAAGAGAATGAAGACAATTTGATAATAGGAGTAAATTAGAAAGTTGCTTAAAATGTCATGCTCTGTCTGAATCACAAAAGAAAAAATTTGGGTTCAGTGTCCCTTTAAGATTTTTATGTTACGGCATTAGCCCATTAAACTCTTAACTACTGACTTTTAAATGCGGGAGGAGTCTTGACAGGAGAGGGTCTACCGCTCACTTTTTCCAAGACTCGTAATACCGGCGTTAGGCAAATCCCATTAAAAATATAGGATACTCAATTGACATAAGGGGATTTGCGGTATGCTCGAGTCGCGGAAAAAAGTGAGCGGTACACCTGTACCTACCAGACTCGTAATACCAGCGGGCGTTAAAAAGCAGCGTTGGGACCTCTCAACGCTGCTTTTTAAGGCTAACGCAAGACTCGTAATCTAGGCGCAAGAGTTTATGGAGCAGGAGTTCACAAACCTTATACAATACTGCCTATAGTGTTTAACATACTAGCAAAATATAGATAATTATCTAAATTAAATTACATTAACTACTATTCGGCTAGATTACGAGTTTTGCGGTAAGAGCTGCTCGGTACTAACTTGCAAGTTATTGCCACCGCTCACCTCCCTACAGTGCTGGTATTACAGGTTTGCAAAAACCCGGTGTTAGCAGGCAATATTGCAGCGTAAAGCAAAGTTGAGCTCCATACCGCACTCCAATACCAGCGCTGCGGTGAGCTGCGGTGAGCTGGTTTTACATGCTCGTGCACGATTTCCCCATAGACATCAATGGGGCGAGCTGGCTGAAAAAAGTCTAACACCTGCAATAAAGGAGAGTAAAGCTCCGTAACGCAGCCTCATTGATTCCTATGGGGAAAGAAAATGTATGTTTACACCTAACACCCTAACATAAACCTTGAGTCTAAACACCCCTAATCTGCCGCCTCCGACATTGCAGACATCTACTTTACACTTATTAACCCCTAATCTGCCGCCCGACCTCGCCGCCACCTACTTTACACTTATTAACCCCTAATATGCTGCCCCTGACATCGCCGACACCTACATTATACTTATTAACCCCTAATCTGCTGCCCCCGACATTGCAGACACCTACCTATACTTATTAATCCCTAATCTGCCACCCCCAATGTCACCGCCACCTACATTGCAGTTATTAACCCATAATCTGCCGTCCCTGACATCGCCGCCACCTACCTACACTTATTAACCCCTAATCTGCTGCCCCTTGACATTGCCGACACCTACATTACACTTATTAACCCCTAATCTGCCACCCCGAATGTCGCTGCCACCTACCTACACTTATTAACCCCTAATCTGCTGCCCCAATGTTGCTGCCACCTACATTACAGTTATTAACCCCTAATCTGCCGCCCCCAACATCGCCGCCACCTACCTACACTTATTAACCCCTAATATGCCGCTCCAACGTCGCCGCCACTATACTAAAGGTATTAAACCCTAACCCTAACACCCACTAACTTTAATGTAATTAAAATAAATCTAAATAAAACCTACTATTAATAACTAAATCATTCCTATTTAAAACTAAGTACTTACCTATAAAATAAAGCCTAAGCTAGCTACAATATAACTAATAGTTACATTGTAGCCATTTTAGGATTTATTTTTATTTTACAGGCAAGTTTGTATTTATTTTAACTAGGTACAATTAGTTATTAAATAGTTATTAACTATTTAATAACTTCCTAGTTAAAATAAGTACAACTTTACCTGCAAAATAAACCCTAACCTAAGTTACAATTACACCTAACACTACACTATAATATAATTAAATTAATTACCTAAACTAACTACAATTAATAAGTACGAGAAAAAAAACACTAAATTACAGAAAATAATAAAATAATTACAATTTTTTTAAACTAGTTACACCTAATCTAATCCCCCTAATAAAATAAAAAAGCCCCCCAAAATAAAAAAAAAATCCCTACCCTATACTAAATTACAAATAGCCCTTAAAAGGGCCTTTTGCGGCGAATTGCCCCAAAGTAATCAGCTCTTTTATCTGTAAAAAAAAGACAATATCCCCCCAACATTACAACCCACCACCCACACACCCAACCATACTCTAAAACCCACCCAATACCCCCTTAATAAAACCTAACACTAACCCCTTGAAGATCACCCTACCTTGAGACGTCTTCACCCAACCAATAACTAAATAATTCCTATTTAAAACTAAATACTTACCTATAAAATAAAGCCTAAGCTAGCTACAATATAACTAATAGTTACATTGTATCTATCTTAGGTTTTATTTTTATTTCACAGGCAAGTTTGTATTTATTTTAACTAGGTAGACTAGTTAGTAAATAGTTATTAACTATTTACTAACTACCTAGTTAAAATAAATACAAATTTACCTGTAAAATAAAACCTAACCTGTCTTACACTAACACCTAACCTTACACTACAATTAAATAAATTACATTAATTAAATACAATTAACTAAATTACAACCCCCCCCCACTAAATTACACAAAATAAAAAAGAAATTATCAAATATTTAAACTAATTACACCTAATCTAATAGGCCTATGAAAATAAAAAAGCCCCCCAAAATAAAAAAACCTAGCCTTACAATAACCTACCAATGGCCCTTAAAAGGGCCTTTTGCGGGGCATTGCCCCAAAGAAATCAGCTCTTTTACCTGTAAAAAAATACAAACAACCCCCCAACAGTAAAACCCACCACGCACACAACCAAACCCCCCAAATAAAATCCTAACTAAAAAAAACTTAAGCTCCCTATTGCCCTGAAAAGGGCATTTGTATGGGCATTGCCCTTAAAAGGGCATTTAGCTCTTTTTCCGCCCAAACCCTAAGCTAAAAATAAAATTCAACCAATAAACCCTTAAACAAACCTAACACTAACCCCCGAAGATCCACTTACAGTTTTTGAAGACCGGACATCCATCCTCAACGAAGCCGGGAGAAGTCTTGATCCAAGCGGCAAGAAGTGATCCTCCAGACGGCAGAAGTCTTCATCCAGACGGCATCTTCTATCTTCATCCATCCAGCGCGGAGCGGCTCCATCTTCAAGACATCCGGCGCGAAGCATCCTCTTCTGATGATGGCTCTTCTCGAATGAATGTTCCTTTAAGTGACGTCATCCAAGATGGCGTCCCTTGAATTCTGATTGGCTAATAGAATTCTATCAGCCAATTGGAATTAAAGGTGAACAAATCCTTTTGGCTGATGCAATCAGCCAATAGGATTGAGCTTCAATTCTATTGGCTGATCCAATCAGCCAATAGGATTGAGCTTGCATTCTATTGGCTGATTGGAACAGCCAATAGAATGCGAGCTCAATCCTATTGGCTGATTGGATCAGCCAATAGGATTATAGCTCAATCCTATTGGCTGATTGCATCAGCCAATAGGATTTTTTCACCTTTAATTCCGATTGGCTGATAGAATTCTATCAGCCAATCGGAATTCAAGGGACACCATCTTTGATGACGTCTCTTAAAGAAACCTTTATTCGAGAAGAGCCGTCATCAGAAGAGGATGCTCCGCGCCGGATGTCTTGAAGATGGAGCCGCTCCACGCCGGATGGATGAAGATAGAAGATGCCGTCTGGATAAAGATATCTGCCCGTCTGGAGGACCACTTCTTGCCCCTTGGATCAAGACTTCTCCCGGCTTCGTTGAGGACTTCTTGCCGCTTAGATGAAGACTTCTCCAGGCTTCTTTGAGGATGGATGTCAGGTCTTCAAAAACTGTAAGTGGATCTTCATGGGGTTAGTGTTAGTTTTTTCAAGGGTTTATTGGGTGGGTTTTATTTTTAGCTTAGGGTTTGTGGTGGAAAAAGAGCTAAATGCTCTTTTAAGTGCAATGCCCATACAAATGCCCTTTTCAGGGCAATTTGTTTTAGTTAGGATTTTATTTAGGGGGTTTGGTTGTGTGGGTGGTGGGTTTTACTGTTGGGGGGTTGTTTGTATTTTTTTTACAGGGAAAAGAGCTGATTTCTTTGGGGCAATGCCCCGCAAAAGGCCCTTTTAAGGGCCATTGGTAGTTTATTGTAGGCTAGGTTTTTTTTTATTTTGGGGGGGCTTTTTTATTTTCATAAGGCTATTAGATTAGGTGTAATTAGTTTAAATATTTGATCATTTCTTTTTTATTTTTTGTAATTTAGTGTTTTGGTTTTTTGTAATTTAGTTAAATGTATTTAATAAATGAAATGTATTTAATTGTAGTCTAAGGTTAGGTGTTAGTGTAACTCAGGTTAGGTTTTAGTTTACAGGTAAATTTGTATTTATTTTAGCTAGGCAGTTAGTAAATAGTTAATAACTATTTACTAACTAGTCTACTTAGTTAAAATAAATAAAAACTTAACTGCAGTGTGAAACAAAAATTAAACCTAAGCTAGCTACAATGTAACTATTAGTTATATTGTAGCTATCTTAGGGTTTATTTTACAGGTAAGTATTTAGTTTTAAATAGGAATTATTTAGTTATTGATAGTAGGTTTTATTTAGATTTATTTTAATTACATTAAAGTTAGTGGGTGTTAGGGTTAGGTTTAGGGGTTAATATCTTTAGTATAGTGGCGGTGACGTTGGGGGCGGAAGATTAGGGGTTAATAAATGTAGGTAGGTGGCGGCGATGTTAGGGGTGGCAGATTAGGGGTTAATAAGTGTAATGTAGGTGTCGGCGGTGTTGGGGCGGCAGATTAGGGGTTATTAAGTGTAATGTAAGTGGCGGCGACATTGGGATGGCAGATTAGGGGTTAATAACTGTATGTAGGGGGCAACGTTGGGGGCGGCAGATTAGGGGTTAATAAGTGTAATGTAGGTGGCGGTGATGTCGGGGGAGGCATATTATGGGTTAATAAGTATAGTGTAGGTGTCAGCGATGTTGGGGGCAGCAGATTAGGGGTGTTTAGACTCGGGGTTTATGTTAGGGTGTTAGGTGTAAACATAAATTTAGTTTCCCCAAAGGAATCAATGGGGCTGCGTTACAGAGCTTTACGCTCTTTTATTGCAGATGTTAGGCTTTTTTTCAGCCGGCTCTCCACATTGATGTCTACTGGAAAATCGTGCATGAGCACGTAAAACCAGCTCACCATAGCTCACCACAGCGCTGGTATTGGAGTGCGGTATGGAGCTCAATTTTGCTCAACGCTCACATATTGCCTGCTAACGCCGGGTTTATGGAAACCTGTAATACCAGCGCTGTAGGGAGGCAAGCGGTGACAATAACTTGCAAGTTAGTACCGAGCAGTTCTTACCGCAAAACTCGTAATCTAGCCGAATAATTATTATAAGGCACAAAGAGAACAAAGTCCTTATTATTTATACTCATTTGCAAAGCGAAGTTTATTTAAAGGTCATAAAGAAATGTCATATTGTTCATGAAAATGTCTGCCCATCAACAAAAAGATTTGTAATAACATTATCAAATATTAAAGTGTAATTAATATATTTTGCTGGCCTAGGCAAGCTAACATACAATACATAATTCAGGATAATGAATTGATTCCAATCAGAATTAAATGTAACTTTGTGTTGGCAATTCTTTGCCTTTCTAATATTGATAAACTGGCCACAAGCGTGTATTTTTGTCTCTCCATATGTTCCCTGTCTTTAAACAGAGTCATTTTCTAAGGTTTTCTTTTTTATTTGTCTGTAATCATTTTTCTAAAATCTCTGTTTTTTTTAGCATGGTATAGCTCTTCTGGTGCAGTAAATGACATTAGCCTTTTGTAAATTCTTGCAGAATATAACAGATCATTGGTTTTATAACACAGTCGCTGCTTTTGCATTCTGATGAGATTAGTAGCAGCACTGACTATAACAGTTCTGCGTACCGCTAGTTAAAAAAATAAAAGTTTACTAAATGGTCTCTTGCCAACTGTATCTAAAAATCGTTTGAGATATTTTGCTTCTCATACATGAGACTCTACTCAGGATTCCCAGCAGGTTTTGATTTAAACAGAAATCACTGTGCAAGCACCAAACATATTTATATGTTTACTCAGTTCAGATATTCAGTACAAACCATTTTATACAGATAAATGTTAAATAGCTCTATAACTATTTTTCATAACACAAAATAAACAACAAAAAGTAGAAAGCGGCCTTGTTTTAAGAAGACAAATAGGATTGTGGGTATTAGTTAACTCTTGAACTTTGGGGCAGCTGTTTCTAAACATGTTTTCTCATTTTTCTTTTAATCAGAGCATTCTGTAAATAAGATTTTTGGCCAGATTACAAGTGGTGCACTAATTATTTTTTTTTGCCACGTGCAAACACCACTCAAAGTAAACTTTTAATGCTGGCGGGTTAGCATGCGTATTACAAGTTGAAAGTAAATTGTTTGTACATAAGCAAAACCCTATACGTGTTAACTTCAGGACTTTAGATATTGTGACCATGTTAATTTCTTTCCCCTCTATAGACTTCAGTAGAGCGCACTAAAGAAAAAATCCTTGCTCACTGCAGTTAACCGGACAGGCATGAGATCTACAGCGCTAAACCAAGAGGTAGTTATAAATATTTTACATTCCACTGTCCTTCACATAGAAGATATTCAACACAGTGACGTTTTTGGGGTATTATCCCCTTCTTCAGACCTCAAAATCTTACACATAAAATTTACTTATATAACTTACCCCACACCAACACCCGCAATGCTTACGGAAGTTCCACGGCATAGTGGTGCGGTTGAGACGCCGTGGAACTTCCGGATACATTGCGGGTGTTGGTGTGGGGTAAGTTATATATGTAATTTGTATGTGTAAGATTTTGAGGTCTGAAGACGGGGATAATACCCCAAAAACGTCACTCTTGTAGGATAAAAACATGAAAGGAGATCAAAAGTCCTTTTGGGAATCTACTTACACTCTTTCACCTCAATCACTATGAGGTAAGTGCCGCGTAGTGTAGGGAGAATCCTGTCATGGACACCAGAAGTCTTTTCTCTCCATCAAGTAGTGATAGTATCCACCATTGTCCAAAGATGCAATAATATATCACATGAAAGACAAATTAATAACAGGATAGTGCAACACAGTTTTATTGTTAAAAGACAAACAAACAATCAGCCTTATATGATAATGAGCTCACATTTATCAACCTCAGACATATGAGGTATTTTCAAGAACTTTCAAAAATACCATGTCTTTCAAGTTTTGTGCAACAATGAGAACAGTGGACACTGCTAATAACACTGACGTTTTCTTCAAAGTAATTACTTTATGTGTGTGTTTATGTGTTTATATATCTATATACATACATATTTGCTCTCTCTCCCCCCTCTCATTTGATCTCTCTCCCCCCTCTTTTGCTCTCTCTACCCCCTCTTTTGCTCTCTCTCCCCCTCTCTTATGCTCTCTCTCCCTCCCTCTCTTTTGCTCTCCCCCTCTCTTTTGCTTTCTCTACCCTCTCTTTTGCTCAGTCTCTCCCCCCTCTCTTTTGCTCTCTCTCCCCCTCTCTTTTGCTCTCTCTCCCCCTCTCTTTTGCTCTCTCTCCCCCCTCTCTTTTGCTCTCTCTCCCCCTCTCTTTTGCTGTCTCTCCCCACTCTCTTTTGCTCTCTCTCCCCCTCTTGTTTGCTCTCTCTCCCCCCTCTCTTTTGCTCTCTCCCCCCTCTCGTTTGCTCTCTCTCCCCCCTCTTGTTTGCTCTCTCTCCCCCCTCTCTTTTGCTCTCTCTTCCCCTCTCTTTTGCTCTCTCCCCTTCTCTTTTGCTCTCTCTCCCCCCTCTCTTTTGCTCTCTCTCCCCCCTCTCTTTTGCTCTCTCTCCCCACTCTCTTTTGCTCTCTCTTCCCCCCTCTTGTGCTCCCTCTCTCCCCTCTCTTTTGCTCTCTCTCTCCCCTCTATATTGCTCTCTCTCCCCTCTCTTTTGCTCTCTTTTCCCTCTCTTTTGGTCTCTCTCCCCCTCTATTTTGCTCTCTCTCCCTCTTCTCTTTTGTTCTCTCTCCCCCTCTCTTTTGCTCTCTCTCCCCCTCTCTTTTGCTCTCTCTCCCCCTCTCTCTTTTGCTCTCTCTCTCTCTCTCTCTCTCTCTCTCTCCCCTCTCTTTTGCTCTCTCTCTCTCCCGTCTCTTTTGCTCTCTCTCTCTCCCCTCTCTTTTGCTCTCTCTCCCCCCTCTTTTGCTCTCTCTTCCCCCTCTCTTTTGCTCTCCCTCTCCGCCCCTCTATTTTGCTCTCCCTCTCCCCATCTCTTTTGCTCTTTCTCTCCCCTCTCTTTTGCTCTCTCTCTTGCCTCTCTTTTGCTCTCTCCCCTCTCTTTTGCTCTCTCCCTCTTTTGCTCGCCCACACCTCCCGCCCGCACCAGCAGAAGATTGTTACAGCTGAGAGTTGGAGCTCCTGAAGCTGTCTGAGGTGGATGCGCGCGCATCCAATATTCCTTTGAGTATGCGTGCGCAACTGCCGACAGTGATGGACGTGTTACAAATGCGATTATACTTTAGATGAAACACACATTTTTTTTCTTTCATGATTCAGCTAGAAAGTTAAATAACTTTCTAATTTATTTCTATTATCAATCTTTTGGTATCTTGAAAGCAGGGACGTAAGCTCCGGATCAATGCATGTGTCTGGAGCACTATATGGTATCATAAGCTCAGGATCAATGCATGTGTCTGGAGCACTATATGGTATCGTAAGCTCAGGATCAATGCATGTGTCTGGAGCACTATATGGTATACATTTTGCAAGAGCAATAGATGGCAGCACTTTTTCCTGCCATGTAGAATTTTAGTAAACCATATTTTAGTTGGAGAGCTGCATGTAAAGGAGATACACATACATTACAATATAATGCCAAAAACAAACCTCAAAGATTTTGCGCAATTTATCTCTAGGCTAGCGAGTTTTTTAATATGCCATTGGAAAGATCTTTTGTAGATTTGATATCTTACTGTATATATAAATTCCAAAAGATTATAACTAATCTTTACAGTTTACCAACTTAATGATAACTAATCTTTACAGTTTATAAAAATGGACCTAGATTACAAGTGGAGCATTATAAATTGTAGCGATATGGTGTAACGCTTCCATTTTTACTTCCATATTACAAGTGGAAAGTAAAATAATAGCCATCAAGTGAAAGCCTAGAGCTTACTAAAATCTGGAGGTCATATTGTGTGGCCACACTAAGTCCCTCACAAAAAAGACTTCTATGGGGCGTGCAGTAAAACTTAGGTCCTGACTTTAACTCGAGAGCTAAGATGAGAGTGTGATAAAACATACACATATATACATACACTCATACAAATCCATATATATATATATATATATATATATATATATATATATATATATATATATATATATATATATATATCTTTGAGCCCTTTCCAGTCCAATGGCAAATATCCATATCCCTATAAATCTGTTAAAACGTTTTACTTAATAAAAGATATAAATATTATATTTAATGTATATATATATATATATATATATATATAATAATACCCAGAAAAAATGCACTCTCAGGTCTTTCACAAACAAGTTACTTTTATTCCTGTAACGTTTTCGGAGGTCTTGCCTCCTTCATCAGCATAGTTAAAATACAATCAAATCAATACTTAAATAGTGACATACTCACTCAAAACCACTTCAAACAATTACACTCACTGGCGCCAAAACATCGGTGTTGGACCGCATACTGCGTTCCAATAGCACTGTGTGCCAGAAGTTGTGCGCCACTGTACTTCCGGTTGTCAAATCCTAGCCCATAATCACTCGGCTTCAAAGAAAATTAACAAACTAACTATAAAAAAAATAATGTGATGTGTTATATGTTCTAAGTACAATTAAATTTAAAAGTACTGTGCAAAACAAGTGTATATGTGCAGTGAATAATTAACATAACGGCCGCTCATTGTCATGGCAACGCAAAAACAATGTACCCCTGTCTTAATGCAGGGACAAAATACTGAATCTACCGATCTTCAAAAATGTATCACAGAGTATATCTATATCGGTATTGTGACCCGCTAAATCACATATACATCTATTATCTATAAATGCATGGTTGAAGATCCGGCAGGAAAAGCCAGGGCAGCTCAAACAGGGACTGTCTCTTACACCCAGGATGATGCTAATCGCATATTGTTTGCCCCACTATCCAGGACAACTGGTGAGACTCCCCTTAATTTGTATTTTGCATTGCTTAAACTCAAGAAACGTGAGATAGATTTATCTTTACACGGTAGTTATCTTTCAGATTATCATAGAAATGGGCAGATTCCAAGAGGCTTTAGAGTCCACAATATTCCCACTATTGGTAGAGATAATCCCGAATTCAGAAAGAAGTGGTGCTACATTTTAAACAAATGTTCTTTTGACTTAATATTGTTAGTCATTGAGGAGGTCACTTTTATCTTAGCCAAGGTCAAGACTGAAATTCAGCAGTTTGAAACAACACATAATCCAATACTTACTAATGATCAACAAGAATATTGGCTATACAAAATTAACACACAAATTGAAAAGTATAAAAATGACCTAATTACGTTTAAAAACAGGAAACTTGACGCTGTCAAGACAGATTACACTCAGGGCAAGGTGTATAAGTGGCTTACAGGTACAAGGGAGATTCAGCCCAGGAGAAGACAGCGTGACAGGCGTGTACCCTTTGATACGGTAGATACAAAGGGGGCTGAGTCTACTGACACTGAAAGAACTCATAGTGTGAGGCAATATACCCCACCGGGTGCAGGTGACACTTTTGATCAATATAATGCACAATCCACACCGAGGCATTTTTTAGGAGTTACAACACACTCACAGAGAGCAGACATTGTAGACCCCATATCAGGCGGGCGGGCACCAAGACACAGACCGCCAAGAAGGGGGAGACGAAGGATGCAATAATCAACTTAAGCTCTCATGTTCTGACAAATGGTGAAATCCAACTGCTCAATAAGGGACTGTCATTTGTTCCCAGTACGGTGACCACTGAGTATGAGCAGAAATTAGATATTCACAAACTTGGCAGAACTTTAAAGCTTAAGGAGTTTTTTCAAAACACCATACCAGAAAATACCAAAACTTTGATTGAACGTAAGTGTCACATACAAAGCACATTTGAGCCGATAAACTGCAGCGCCAGTACTAAAACCTTTATCCGTATGGTCTCTCAGGACCTAGATAAGGAAAGAGAACACACCACATGGAAACATAATCTCACACCAACAGAAAGGCAGGCTATTAAAACGCTTCAAGATGACACCTCCCTGACCATTAGACCGGCGGACAAGGGGGGTGCTATAGTCCTTCTTGATTATGACTTTTACAGAGAGGACATTGTAAGTCAACTCTCAGACACATCCACATATATGGCTTTGAACAGTGACCCAACAGGTACATACAAAAAACAATTGGATGATTTGATCAACATGGGCTATGAACAGGGTTTCATTTCAGAACACATAAAGAAGTATTGTACTACTCTTTATCCCAGGATTCCTATACTGTATACAATTCCAAAGGTGCATAAAGATGCCGAGAGACCTCCGGGTCGTCCGATTGTATCGGCAGTGGATTCCTTGTGCCAACCGGTGTCGCAGTACATTGATCTGCTATTACAGCCGATTGTCAGGGAAACACGATCTTTTTTGTTGGATACCAGCGAATTCATTAGATTGTTGGGGGCTGTTCACGTCCAGCCTAGTGATATCTTGGTCACTATGGACGTGAACAGCTTATACACAATCATTCCCCACAGGGAAGGATTAGAAGCAGTTAGGGCTCATCTTCAGAGCAACCCCCTGTATGAGGAGCCACCAGTTGAATACCTACTAAATCTTGTTGAATTCTGTCTGAACAAGAATTATTTCAGATTTGAAAGTAAATTCTTTCTACAGATAGCAGGAACAGCTATGGGGTCATCCATGGCCCCCTCCTACGCAAATATCTTCATGTCCCACTTTGAAAATCTCTATCTATGGGGTAAATGTGATTCATCCATTATTTTTTATCGCAGGTACATAGATGATATTTTTCTAATCTGGAGAGGGGGCATGGATGACCTACATAGCTGGTTTGAGTCATTCAACAGTACACAGACTACGGTTCGGTTTAAAATTTTGGCTGATCTACAGTCTATCAATTTTCTTGATCTCAAAGTGTACAAAACTACACAAGGCTTGGGATGTACACTATTCAGCAAACCCACGGATAGGAATTCACTATTGAGGTCAGATAGCTGTCATCCCCCAGCACTATTGAAAGGTATACTGAAATCGCAACTCATTAGAACAGTGAGGAACAACTCTGACCCTAGTGCGGGAGCCTCCCAGTTGTCTGAAATGGGTGCAAAATTTGCAGAAAGGTGATACAAGACAAAACATATCAGTCAGATGATGAAGGAAGTGTCACAAGTCACACAGGCACAATTACTGGCAAAAGAACCCAGACAGACCAATGATGACAAATTGATACTGGCCACTACATTTTCCCCTAGTACCAGAAATGCTGGACTGTCTCTAAGGACACATTGGCCTATTATTTCCACTGATCCAAAACTACACTTCAGTAAACATCTCACACCCATGGTTGGTTACAGGAGGGGTACCAATTTGCGAGACTTGTTGGTCAGGACGGACCCAAAGGCAAGCTACAAATCAAGGACACACATAAACATCAGAGGATCCTATCGATGCCTAGGGTGCACTACCTGCAATGGGCTTATAAGTACCAAAACATTTCACCACCCACATACATAACAGGCAATTTGGTATACGACATTCAATCACCTGCACGACTACGTTTGTTATTTATTTATTGGTGTGCCCGTGTTCTCGTTGCTATGTTGGCAAAACGACAGGCACTTTGAGGGAAAGGATGGCCAATCACCGCCATGCCATTAGGCTGGCTCTCAAGTCTGGGGATTCGGACCAACAAGTGGCGAGGCACTGTGCAGAACAAAAACATTCAGTGGCATCAATAAGATACACACTCATAGATCATGTACCCCCACTGGATAGGGGAGGCGATAGAAGCAAAATACTCCTACAGAGGGAGGCTCAGTGGATGTACCGACTGGGTACAATACACCCAGGTGGGCTCAACACCACTCCGGATTTCAAGGCGTTGATATAATGTGGCTACAAGGTGTGACACAATCTCAGGGTACGGTACCTAGACCACCATGACTCTGTGGGTCATATGGTGGGCGTGCCCTGACATAGGGGACCGCCTAACCATGTTGGCATACAGCACCAGGTATAGGAGGCTTTGGTATTTCTAATACCTGTGTGGAAGTCAGGTAGTGGTACCTTGGAGTTACCAGTTCTTTAACACACAGAGCCTATAGGTCATTACACTATACTTGAGTTTGGATAGTAATCCACAGTGTGGGGACTTGGTCCTAATATTTCTAAAGAAGGTAAAGACACTACCCGACGAGGACCAATAAGGAATACCACAGCAGGAATAGCATATGGATCGCTATTTATCCATGGGAATACAGTGCATATATGGCATTTGATCTACAGGCCATGTTAATCCATGAGAGGAGATTGAGACCACAGTTACTGAAGAATACATAAAAGAAATTAAAGAGCAAGCAATTTTGAAGAGAAAAAATAATTTGGTGCTCCTGGTATTCTATATATGCGAACCTTGGACTTTTAGAGCTGAATCACTCCCTTAGGGGGACTATAGCAGTGAATAGAAGGACCTTTATATCAATTGTTTTTATATGTTCTTTTGGATGTTCTTAGTAGTATGTTCACATACACTTTGTGTGATTGGTATCCAGAGTGGCGATAGAATGGGAGCGTTGTTAGCTTCAGTATGGAAGTAGAGTATGCTTATAATGTATAGCCCCCTTAGAATAAAGGGATAATAATGATGCATTTTTTTCTCCCCCAAGAACACCAAAAAAAAGGGGGGTATCATGTTGAGAGTGTTTCCTTTTTATAGCCCAACTGAGTGAGGGGCATGCATTTAATCAGTCCGAGTTAACAGTGAAATCACATCATTTGGTTTGAACATAAATGTTATACACACATTAAGGGCAGTACATCACAGTTAAATAATTCAATTCCAACACTTGATATTGAAAATAAGAAAATAAGATGTAGGGTAGCCTTGTGTCTGCTACACAATGTAACAAAGTGAGGCTTATACATTGCAGCGTATTATCTTGCTTCCCTAAGAAACAGATCCCAAGATTAACTTATCCTCTATTTGCATTTATAGATAATAGATGTATATGTGATTTAGCGGGTCACAATACCAATATAGATATACTCTGTGATACATTTTTGAAGATCGGTAGATTCAGTATTTTGTCCCTGCATTAAGACAGGGGTACATTGTTTTTGCGTTGCCATGACAATGAGCGGCCGTTATGTTAATTATTCACTGCACATATACACTTGTTTTGCACAGTACTTTTAAATTTAATTGTACTTAGAACATATAACACATCACATTATTTTTTTTATAGTTAGTTTGTTAATTTTCTTTGAAGCCGAGTGATTATGGGCTAGGATTTGACAACCGGAAGTACAGTGGTGCACAACTTCTGGCACACAGTGCTATTGGAACGCAGTATGCGGTCCAACACCGATGTTTTGGCGCCAGTGAGTGTAATTGTTTGAAGTGGTTTTGAGTGAGTATGTCACTATTTAAGTATTGATTTGATTGTATTTTAACTATGCTGATGAAGGAGGCAAGACCTCCGAAAACGTTACAGGAATAAAAGTAACTTGTTTGTGAAAGACCTGAGAGTGCATTTTTTCTGGGTATTATTCTTTACAAAGTTGCACCCAGGCAGTTCTCCTCTGTGGGCAAGATCCGGTGTTTTGGATACATATATATATATATATATATATATATATATATATATATATACAGGGAGTGCAGAATTATTAGGCAAGTTGTATTTTTGAGGATTAATTTTATTATTGAACAACAACCATGTTCTCAATGAACCCAAAAAACTCATTAATATCAAAGCTGAATAGTTTTGGAAGTAGTTTTTAGTTTGTTTTTAGTTATAGCTATTTTAGGGGGATATCTGTGTGTGCAGGTGACTATTACTGTGCCTAATTATTAGGCAACTTAACAAAAAACAAATATATACCCATTTCAATTATTTATTTTTACCAGTGAAACCAATATAACATCTCAACATTCACAAATATACATTTCTGACATTCAAAAACAAAACAAAAACAAATCAGTGACCAATATAGCCACCTTTCTTTGCAAGGACACTCAAAAGCCTGCCATCCATGGATTCTGTCAGTGTTTTGATCTGTTCACCATCAACATTGCGTGCAGCAGCAACCACAGCCTCCCAGACACTGTTCAGAGAGGTGTACTGTTTTCCCTCCTTGTAAATCTCACATTTGATGATGGACCACAGGTTCTCAATGGGGTTCAAATCAGGTGAACAAGGAGGCCATGTCATTAGATTTTGTTCTTTTATACCCTTTCTTGCCAGCCACGCTGTGGAGTACTTGGACGCGTGTGATGGAGCATTGTACTGCATGAAAATCATGTTTTTCTTGAAGGATGCAGACTTCTTCCTGTACCACTGCTTGAAGAAGGTGTCTTCCAGAAACTGGCAGTAGGACTGGGAGTTGAGCTTGACTCCATCCTCAACCCAAAAAGGCCCCACAAGCTCATCTTTGATGATACCAGCCCAAACCAGTACTCCACCTCCACCTTGCTGGTGTCTGAGTCGGACTGGAGCTCTCTACCCTTTACCAATCCAGCCACGGGCCCATCCATCTGGCCCATCAAGACTCACTCTCATTTCATCAGTCCATAAAACCTTAGAAAAATCAGTCTTGAGATATTTCTTGGCCCAGTCTTGACGTTTCAGCTTGTGTGTCTTGTTCAGTGGTGGTCGTCTTTCAGCCTTTCTTACCTTGGCCATGTCTCTGAGTATTGCACACCTTGTGCTTTTGGGCACTCCAGTGATGTTGCAGCTCTGAAATATGGCCAAACTGGTGGCAAGTGGCATCTTGGCAGCTGCACGCTTGACTTTTCTCAGTTCATGGGCAGTTATTTTGCGCCTTGGTTTTTCCACATGCTTCTTGCGACCCTGTTGACTATTTTGAATGAAACGCTTGATTGTTCGATGATCACGCTTCAGAAGCTTTGCAATTTTAAGAGTGCTGCATCCCTCTGCAAGATATCTCACTATTTTTGACATTTCTGAGCCTGTCAAGTCCTTCTTTTGACCCATTTTGCCAAAGGAAAGGAAGTTGCCTAATAATTATGCACACCTGATATAGGGTGTTGATGTCATTAGACCACACCCCTTCTCATTACAGAGATGCACATCACCTAATATGCTTAATTGGTAGTAGGCTTTCGAGCCTATACAGCTTGGAGTAAGACAACATGCATAAAGAGGATGATGTGGTCAAAATACTCATTTGCCTAATAATTCTGCACTCCCTGTATATATATATATATATATATATATATATATATGTATATGTATGTGTGTGTGTGTTTGTGTGAAATACTTTATTTTAACATATTATACATATATTTTGTTATACTGTTATTCTAGTCCCAACACTGTACTTCAGGTACTCTAACATTTTCAGCTCTGTTATGTGGTGTGCTCACCACTTGTAATATGAGAGAGGATACTGTACCCTGCGCTATCCATTGAAATTATAGGGGGCGCTAATAAAATGTTGGTTGCACTAACATTCTCTGGTAAAACTATTTTACCAGTTTTTTGTAATACCAGATTTTTGAATATTCTTAGTGCAGGGTTATAGAAATTGTTTTACTTGTAACCTAGGCAATGATTAATAAGGGTACAAGAAGTTAACAATTCTGGTTATGTAAGTGATTAGTTAGAAATAAATAGAAATTATAATTTACTTTGCTTTTACTGCAGTAATTTACAACCTTCTACAACTTGCCAAAAACGCAATATCATATCAGGTTACACAACAATAAACAGGTAACGATAATATAATACTATGAGATATATAAAGAAAAAGACAATTCTTCTTAAGTAGTCAGATGTTGTTTATGGAATATGGATGTTTTGAATTTATTGAAATAATACTCACAAAATAAGGATTAAGCATAAAATCTAATTATTCTTCATTTAAGAGAAAACAAATACTTCCAATGCATTAATGAGATACTAAATACTATATTTACCTTAATTTTAGTTCTATCTCCTCATCTGTAATAAAACTGGAAAAACATGTGGCCAGATTCCGAGTGGAGCGATATCGTTAGAATGAGGAGCATAAACATTGATTGGCATTACCAACCCATGGTTAATGGTATTAAATCATATTTAAAGGACACCTCTGACACCGGTCCAAAAATTTGAGGGCATAACATTTTTGTGGATAATATGTGATGTTTCGTCCCTTTATACCAATATTCCTCACACTTTGGGCATAGAAGCTTTTATACAACACTGCTCAACCTGGAATATCCCACAATCTCATGTAGAATTTTTCGCAGAAATTATAAAATACATTTTAACACATAACTACTTTCAATTTGAGGGAAAGTTTTATAATCAGATATAGGGTACTGCCATGTGCACTATCATGGCTCCCTCATATGCAAATATTTACAAGGGCAATTTTGAGAAGGATAAAATATGGTGTTTTCATCCCTTTAAATCAAATATCTATAAATATTATAGATATATTGATGATATTATATTGGTAAAGCAAGGAACGAAAAAGTGAGGCTGAATCCTTTTTGGAAAATTTGAATAATAATCAATACAATTTGACCTTTATCAGGATAATTTACAGAAAAAGAAATAGAGTTTTTAGATTTAATATTATTTGTTTAAAACAATCAAATGGTATCCACTAAGAATTACAGGAAGCCTACAGCTAGGAATGGCTAACTAAATACTAAAAGCAGTCATTTGCCATCTTGGAAAAACAATATCCCAACATGGCAATTTCAAAGAATACATAGAAATTGCACTAAAGAGGAAGACTATATCAGGGAGGAGTATGTCTTGTTTGAGAAATGTAGATAGAAGGGTTATAAAGAAGAACTAATAAATAAAGCTATGTTAGATTGATTACTTTGCCCTAGAGAAGATCTATTACTATTTAAAAATATAGTGATGAAACAAAGAATTTTTTTTTTTTCGTAGTGTTAGTTTTTTTTAAATTTGTAATTTAGTTATTTTAATTGGTAGTTATTTTTATTTTTTTATTAAGTTTTTTAATTTAAAGATAGTTATATTGTAATTTTAATTTAAAGTTAGGGGGGTGTTAGGTTTAGGGGTTAATAGTTTAATTTAGTGTTTTGCAATGTGGAGGGCTGGTGGTTTAGGGGTTAATAGGTTTATTTAGTGGCGGAGATGCGGGAGGCCGGAGGTTTAGGGGTTAATAACTTTATTTAGTGGCGGCGATGTCAGGGAGTGGCCGAATAGGGGTTTATAACTTTTATTAGTGTTGGCAATGTTGGGGGCGGCAGATTAGGGCTGTTTAAACTTGGGGTTTATGTTAAGGTGTTAGGTTTAAACGTAATTTTCTTTTCCCCATAGACATCAATGGAGTTGCGTTACGGCAATCGCCATTCCGCACTTCAGGTGTTAGTTTTTTCCTTACACTCTCTCCCCATTGATGTCTATGGGGGAAAGGGTGCATGAGCATGTATTCTCAGCCCTTGGCTTTTGTGCGGTATGGATCTTATAGCCACCATATCGCACGCACAAGGAGGCTCTTCAGAAACTCGTAATGGCAGCGCTATGGAGGGTGAAATAACGCAACTTTTGTTGCGTTCATTTCGCACCCTGTTTAGTGCAAAACTTGTAATCTAGGTGTAAGTTACATATATATACTGTATATATAAATATATATATATATATTTTTAGTTTGTAAGGGCAAAATCAATCCACGCTAATCACAAGTGCATCATGTTCTTATGTAGTAAATGTGCCTAATATAAATGGTTGGAGGTCACTTGTAAACTCTTCTGGTAAGTGTGAGCTATATGCTCATATCCTTTTGAAAAAGACTGTCCGAGAACTGACAAAAAACGCATTTATGGAGCAGGGAGAGTACTGCATTATTTATTGCAGCCAGCCATCATGTTGATCTTGTCATCCCAGTCAGATCCATTGTAAATGGACAATACGCCAACATACTGGCACTACCATCCCAAGCTACATCTGGAAAAGGGGAAGCCATCTAACACAGAGGCTGCTATTAAGTGCATCTATGCTTTTAACTTCTAGTAAGTGCAATTCGTATTTTAAGGAAACTGATGAATTAAAGTTAATGCTGTGAGTCGTGGGTTCGCTTGTCTTTTTTGTTTTAAAAAATACTATTATATTAACCCTTAAATAACCACAACCCCACATTGCAAACTACCCATATAAGCTATTAACCCCTAAACCTCTACAACCACCATTGCAAAATACCCACTACACTATTAACCCCTAAACAGCCACAACCACCATCACAAAATACCCACTACAATATTAACCCCTAAATCGGCCCCTACATATCAAACTAGCCCTCTACACTATTAACCCCTAAACCATCACAACCCCCATTGCAAAATACCCACTAACATCTAATCCCCCTAACCAGCTAACACCCCCTAAGTTACTCCTAAAAAAAAACTACTTACCTGAAAAGAAACCAAATCTTACCAGAAAAATAAAACCTAACATGAAAAAAATTAAAATAAAATTCAATTACAGAAAAGTAAAAAAAATACCAATTATGATTTTTTTTTTTTTTTACCAAAAATAAGAAAAACAGTTATGCCTATTCTAAAACTAAAACCCTACTTAAAAAAGCACACCCTAAAATAAAAAATCTATACTAACAATAAACTATAGCAATAGCTTTTTGTAGGACATTGCCCTAAAGTGATTTAGCTCTTTTTCACACAAAAAAACTACACCATACTACAAGTAACCCCCCCACCCCCCTAATAAAGGCTATCTGAAAAAACTACTTTAAAAATTCCCTGAAAAGGCCATTTGGCTGGGCATTGTGGAATTGTAATACTGTAGAAATACTATTACGGATTCCAGATACCAAAATAAATTATGGTGAGGATCTGACAACTGTTGAATTCCTCCTGGAATTCCTTCTGACTTCAAAATCCATCCAGAGCAGAACGATACAGCAAACCAATTTGTTCCCATAGAGAACTCAGTACACCTAAAATAAAACAGATTGAGCTTCCACAATCATTACATTTATTATTCACAAGTAATACTATAACAATCTTGTGAATTACATCCTATGTATATAACCTACATGCTAAAATATATGTTCCTAAATACTGCAAAATTGGTAGAGGGCTTATACATTAATAGCAAAAACATATAGCATATACAGTATATAATCTGTGCAATAATCTATAATCTGCGTAATCATTTTATCATGTATTCCAGTATGTGCTACCATTAATTAAAATTAAGTTTAATCTTGATAATGGGTTTAAGGAAAGTTTTATCATTATTATTATTAATATAATTAAAGCTCCAACAGTGCTAAAAAGTCAGGTTCAAATAAGATACATATTAAATATGTGTATTAAAGGTGTATTTGCTGATTTATTTTATATTCTGAATATTATTCTATAAAGCTATATAAATAATTTTGATAGACTTTTAATATTTTGATCAGCGTAACCATTTTTTTTTTTGGTGTAAGACTTGTACTTTTTAGCTGAAGAAGGCAACTAAATCCTAGATCTCATGCTTATTTTTTGAGAGATACCTAGTGCATAACTGTAGTCGTAAGGAGGGGCTCGTGAGCTATCACCTGGCTTACTACAGTTGTAGCTGGATAATAACAGCACGCAGAGTCCTCTTTAGAAACAATGTACCAACATATCCTATGGCTGAGTACAATGCTGAGTGCTGTTTTTTCTTTTTCTTAAAGGTATCATATAATATTGTTTATATGTTCTAAAATACCTAATGTTCTATTTAAAGCTATAAATCAAATACATTTATTCAGTAAATAGCAGGAAAGAACCATTAGTTGTAGATTTGCAGACCAATGTTACAAAATCCTTGAAGACAACATGTAATTGGCTGACACAGGATAAAGTGCTTAAGCCATTAAATAATGTAATAGTAAATATAGCCCCAGCACCAGATGGTATACACCCACGGGTACTCAGGGAGATTAGTAATAGCAAAACCTTTTGCTTTTAATTTGCTTCAATACTTTCTCTTCTGGGATTGTGGCAAACAAATAGTGTAGAAGTGGGGTCCATATTTAAAAAGGGATCAAATTATGAGCTTAATATCTGGTGGATATGGTGCGGAAAATATTTAAAAGATTATAGAAAAAAGAAATATTTTTTGCACAACAATATAATTAGTAAGAATCCACCTGGTTTTATGAAGGGCAGATCCTTTCAAACCAACCTGTTATCATAATAGGATGACATATTAAAGGGACAGTTCACCCAAAAAAATTTTCCCATCTAAATTGTTACCAATGTTCCATTTTACCTGCTAAAGTGCATTAAATTGTTTACAAGTAGCTCTTTTACCCCGATTTTGCCCTTTGGAAATTGCTGATTTAGCTTGTGGTTTCCCAACCAATATTGAAAGTTTTGATACTGGAGTCTCAGCTATTGAATAGCCTAACAGCTAGATTTAGAGTTCTGCGGCCAAAGGGGTGCGTTAGCTACGCATGCTTTTTTTCCCCGCACCTTTTAAATACCGCTGGTATTTAGAGTTCACAGAAGGGCTGCGTTAGGCTCCAAAAAAGGGAGCGTAGAGCATATTTACCGCCACTTCAACTCTCTATACCAGCGATGCTTACGGACGCGGCCAGCTTCAAAAACGTGCTTGTGCACGATTCCCCCATAGGAAACAATGGGACGGTTTGAGCTGAAAAAAAACCTAACACCTGCAAAAAAGCAGCGTTCAGCTCCTAACGCAGCCCCATTGTTTCCTATGGGGAAACACTTTCTAAGTCTGCACCTTACACCTTAACATGTACCCGAGTCTAAACACCCCTAACCTTACACTTATTAACCCCTAATCTGCCGCCCCCGCTATCGCTGACCCCTGCATATTATTTTTAACCCCTAATCTGCCGCTCCGTACACCGCCGCAACCTACGTTATCCCTATGAACCCCTAATCTGCTGCCCCTAACACCGCCGACCCCTATATTATATTTATTAACCCCTAATCTGCCGCCCCCGCTATCGCTGACCCCTGCATATTATTATTAACCCCTAATCTGCCTCTCCGTACACCGCTGCAACGTACGCTATCCCTATGTACCCCTAATCTGCTGCCCTTAACACAGCCGACCCCTATATTATATTTATTAACCCCTAATCTGCCGCCCCCGCTATCGCTGACCCCTGCATATTATTATTAACCCCTAATCTGCCGCTCCGTACACCGCCGCAATTTACATTATACTTATGTACCCCTAATCTGCTGCCCTTAACACAGCCGACCCCTATATTATATTTATTAACCCCTAATCTGCCGCCCCCAACGTCGCCTCCACCTACCTACAATTATTAACCCCTAATCTGCCGACCGGACCACACCGCTACTATAATAAATGTATTAACCCCTAAAGCTAAGTGTAACCCCTAACCCTAACACCCCCCTAACTTAAATATAATTTAAATCTAACGAAATAAATTAACTATTATTAAATAAATTATTCCTATTTAAAGTGAATGTAAACTCTGCTTCATCACTCAAGTTCTGCGTGACATTGACCTTTAAATAACATGAGTTTCATTCATCATTTTACTTATCTATTCGCAGTTACCGTTATTTTCAATGTTTTTAGCTGTCCGCTGTCATTATAATCCTCCACCCGGCATTTGCTATTGCTCGTTGTCATTTTTAGCCACGATCAGCATAACCAATAACAGCGCTAACCATAGGGGGACCCAACCCCTTTGTATGTCGTCACGCGTCCGTATTGCGCTTGCGTTAGACTCCGCTTACACCATGCTTCTCAGAAGCTCGTTCACAATTCGCGCATGCGCATTTGCAAATTTCCCTGAGTTCATTTCTTATTGAAAGAATATACGGATTGCGCGATGGAGGATGAGATTCTTGCTGCGCTATCCAACGGCTATCCAACGATAGTATTCAGTGAATGTACTGATTCACTGAATACTATGTTGATTGACAGCGGAATCGTTGTTTGACGCATGCGCAGAGTGTAACTGAGACGGGAGCGCGCATTGCCACTACGTAAACAGCGGGTGGGACCGCTGTATACGTAATATTGCAGAGAATAAGGAAGTGGAGAGTGGGAGGAGCAGGTATAGTGAAAATACGATATTTAGAAATGGAGATAAAAATTAAATTAAACATTTTATTAACAAATGAAAGTGGCGGTATGATTAATATACTTATTCTCTAGATATTTATACTTTCAAAACAGTGAAAATTGACAATCACTTTAAAGCTAAATACTTACCTGTAAAATAAATCCTAATATAGCTACAATATAAATTATAATTATATTGTAGCTATTTTAGGATTAATATTTATTTTATTAGTATATATATAGTGTTAGGTTTATTTAAGGGGGGTTTGGGTTAGATTAGGGGTATGTGGGTGGTGGGTTGTAATGTTGGGGGGGGGTATTGTATGTTTTTTTTTTACAGGCAAAAGAGCTGAATTCTTTGGGGCATGCCCCGCAAAAGGCCCTTTTCAGGGCTGGTAAGGTAAAAGAGCTTTTCTATTTTAATTTTAGAATAGGGTAGGACATTCTTTTATTTTGGGGGTCTTTGTTATTTTATTAGGGGGCTTAGAGTAGGTGTAATTAGTTTAAAATTGTTGTAATATTTTTCTAATGTTTGTAAATATTTTTTTATTTTTTTTAACTTAGTTCTATTTTATTTTTTGTACTTTAGTTAGTTTATTTCATTGTATTTATTTGTAGGTATTGTATTTAATTAATTTATTGATAGTGTAGTGTTAGGTTTAATTGTAGGTAATTGTAGGTATTTTATTTCATTAATTTATTGATAGTGTAGTGTTAGGTTTAATTGTAGATAATTGTAGGTATTTTATTTAATTTATTTATTGATAGTGTAGTGTTAGGTTTAATTGTAACTTAGGTTAGGATTTATTTTACAGGTAATTTTGTAATTATTTTAACTAGGTAAATATTAAATAGTTATTAACTATTTAATAGCTATTGTACCTGGTTAAAATAATTACAAAGTTGCCTGTAAAATAAATATTAATCCTAAAATAGCTACAATATAATTATAATTTATATTGTAGCTATATTAGGATTTATTTTACAGGTAAGTATTTAGCTTTAAATAGGAATAATTTATTTAATAATAGTTAATTTATTTTGTTAGATTTAAATTATATTTAAGTTACGGGGGTGTTAGGGTTAGGGTTAGACTTAGCTTTAGGGGTTAATACATTTATTATAGTAGCAGTGTGGTCCGGTCGGCAGATTAGGGGTTAATAATTGTAGGTAGGTGGAGGCGACGTTGGGGGCGGCAGATTAGGGGTTAATAAATATAATATAGTGGTCGGCGGTGTTAGGGGCAGCAGATTAGGGGTACATAGGTATAATGTAGGTTGCGGCGGTATACGGAGCGGCAGATTAGGGGTTAAAAAAATATGCAGGTGTCAGCAATAGCGGGGGCAGCAGATTAGGGGTTAATAAATATTATGTAGGTGTCGGCGGTATTAGGGGCAGCAGATTAGGGGTACATAGGGATAACATAGGTGGCGGCGTTGTGCGGTCGGCAGATTCGGGGTTAAAAAAATTTAATCGAGTGGCGGCGATGTGGGGGGACCTCAGTTTTGGGGTACATAGGTAGTTTATGGGTGTTAGTGTACTTTAGAGCACAGTAGTTAAGAGCTTTATAAACCGGCGTTAGCCCAGAAAGCTCTTAACTGCTGACTTTTTTCTGCGGCTGGAGTTTTGTCGTTAGATTTCTAACGCTCACTTCAGCCACGACTCTAAATACCAGCGTTAGAAAGATCCCATTGAAAAGATAGGATACGCAAATGGCGTAGGAGGATCTGCGGTATGGAAAAGTCGCGGCTGCAAAGTGAGCGTGAGACCCTTTCCTAAAGAAGACAACGAGAAAGAGGCGCCAATGGTGCAGGTCAATGGTGCTTGTATGAGAAATATATGCAGTGTGAACACAAGGTACTCACAAATGACAAAGGCAATCAATTATGCCAGTAGGGGCAGGCTGGATTTCATCAGCAATCCAGCTGGCTGATCTTAGAGGCTGCTCTCTACCAACATCCAATAGGAAGAAATCTGAAAGTGAAAGCAATAGATGGAGGCGCCAATGGTGCAGATCAATGATGGTCTGATAGAAATAATCTTATACAGTGATATACAGGGTACTCACATGTATTGAAGGCAATCACTTATGCCTATAGAGACAGGCTGGATTTTAACAGCAATCCAGCTGGCTGATACGGCATCCAATGTCAGTTAATGGGTGTCAGAGCATTAACTCTCTACAAGTAGCATAGCAAAATACCATACACAGCACTCAGAGTGGATATAAATAAAAACATTTTTATTAAAAACTATAAAAAAAGTTTACCACTCATCTTGGTGCCAACTAGTGTATGGCTTGTGGAGAAACAGTGCAACGCGTTTCTCAGATATACTGTTTCCTCAGGCATGTTTCTCAACTGTACTGGAGGATAAGGAGGTTAAGTACAGTTGAGAAACATGCCTGAGGAAACAGTATATCTGAGAAACGCGTTGCACTGTTTCTCCACAAGCCATACACTAGTTGGCACCAAGATGAGTGCTAAACTTTTTTTTATAGTTTTTAATAAAAATGTTTTTATTTATATCCACTCTAAGTGCTGTGTATGGTATTTTGCTATGCTACTTGTAGAGAGTTAATGCTCTGACACCCATTAACTGACATTGGATGCCGTATCAGCCAGCTGGATTGCTGTTAAAATCCAGCCTGTCTCTATAGGCATAAGTGATTTCCTTCAATACATGTGAGTACCCTGTATATCACTGTATAAGATTATTTCTATCAGACCATCATTGATCTGCACCATTGGCGCCTCCATCTATTGCTTTCACTTTTAGACCCTTTCCTGACTGACCTCTAACGCTGGTTTTGACGGCTAACGCCAAACTCTAAATCTAGCCGTTAGTAAACACAGCCAGATGAAGAAATTAAACTCACAGTGGGGTGCAGGATAGTTAAGTAATAAAATGATAATTTTCCAGTGTTCTCTCTATGTATTGAGCTTTAGTTTTCCAGACAATTATAAGATAAGGAAGCAAGTGTGTGTACACAAAGTGATAACATAATGAGATTTGATATTACCTAAAGTTCAACCAATTGTAATAGGCTGTGGTTTAAAAGCGCAAAACCAGCTACTTCATATACACAAATAAACCTGAAAATGCAATTTCTCATACATTTTATACTCTGCAGCTGGTATTACAAGTCATTGAAAATACATTAATATAAAAACTATTTTACACTATACTGTCCCTTTAAGAAAAAATAGAAAGAAAACCAAACAGTTGTGCATCTTAAGATCAGATAATAATTAAAAAGAAAAGTCAATAATTATAATAGTATCAATATTTAAACTATTGTCTCCCCTTAAAAATGGTTAATGAGGTAGTTTAGCATGATATTGAC
Source organism: Bombina bombina (assembly GCF_027579735.1). Lineage (NCBI taxonomy): Eukaryota > Metazoa > Chordata > Amphibia > Anura > Bombinatoridae > Bombina > Bombina bombina. The sequence continues at coordinate 868,638,864 of NC_069503.1, read as the reverse complement.
TTCCAACCTGTCAGAAATGTAATAATGATAGTGTTCTAAAATAGATTGTGTGAGACTTGCAACTTTCACTGACCCACTGTAGGTGTCCCCAGTTGTTTGGCACTATTCACACATGTTTGAAAAACTTGAATCTTATATTTGCACTTTAACTTCTTTAAAAAAAAAAAAAAAAAACAGGGTCAGAAGATACATGACTGTTAAATAGAATATTAATGTATTGATACAAAGACTCCCAAAATGGTTTAATCATATGCCAACTCCATCATATGTGTATTAATGTACCCTAGAACCCATAACCTCTCCAACAAGATTATGATACTCTAAGAAAATATAAGTTTAAGTCATTGTGGAGTTAGGTACCAACTTGTTAACAGTTTGTTTCCAGTTCACCTGCTGAAATTAAGGATTTGGCTGTAGCTCAGAATACCAAGGCTCAACAGCTTGAGCACAATTTTATTTATTTTTTTTCTTCATGGGATGCTGCTCTGCTGCAGGCACGTTTACATGGCTGCAGGCACATTTACATGGCTACATCATGATCCCCAATTACACTCTGCAAAACTGCCACCTGGATGAGAAGTGCAAGTGTGGGCACTGGGCAGGGCTGGCTCCGCCAGGCCCCACCTCAAAGGATCACAGCTCATTCTACTAGATCTGTTACCACATCTTGGGTATTACTATCCCATATGTCACTAGCTCATGGACTCTTGCCAATTACATGAAAGAGAATCTCAGAAATCGATAGTGGTCTGGATGAATCGGAATATGAAGATATGCATCCTGTAAGTCTATCATGGACATATAATGACGTTGCTGAACAAAAGGCAGAATAGTCCTTATAGCCACCATTTTGAAAGTTGGCACTCTTACAAAACGATTAAAAATTTTCAGATCCAGAAATGGCCTGAATGAATTTTCTTTCTTTGGGACAATGAATAGATTTGAATAAAACCCCATACCCTGTTCCTGAAATGGAACTGGTATGATTACCCCTGAAAGCTCTAGATCTAAAAACACACTTCGGAAAAGCCTGAGCCTTTACCGGACTTGCTGGAAAGTGAGAAAGAAAAAATCTTCTCACAGGAGGTCTTACTCTGAATCCTATTTGATACCCTTGAGAGGCAATACTCTGAATCCACTGATTTTGGGCAAAATCTGCCCAAATGTCTTTGAAAAATTTTAATCTGTCCCCCACCAGCTGAACTGGAATGAGGGCCGCACCTTCATGCAGACTTGGGGGCTGGCTTTGGTTTCTTAAAAGGCTTGATTTTATTGAATTGATTTTACTTGAAGAAGGTTTCCAATTGGAACCAGATTCTTTGGGGGAAGGATTGGCTTTCTGTTCTTTATTCTGTCAAAAAGAACGAAAACGATTAGAAGCTTTAGACTTACCCTTAGATCTTTTATCCTGAGGCAAAAAAACTCCCTTCCCCCCCAGTGACAGTTAAAATAATAGAATCCAACTGAGAACCAAATAAATTGTTACCTTGGTGTGATGACTCAATAAAGATTATATAAAAAATGAGATTATTTGAATAAACCAGGTTTGTTGCTCTTGTATATATAAACCCAGTAAACAATATTGGTCTCAATGGGTTAAATAGAATGAGCAATTACTAAGAAATTAAAGATGTCTGCTATGTTTGGATTTGAACCTTTGAGATAAACCCAAAATTTGCAGAGTAAGTAGTACACAGTCTCTGTAGTAAGACTTAAAGATCACATGAATAAGACCCTATGATGATGTTAGGCATTTAATACATAACATCCGAATATATATTCTGTGGCATGAAATCAATCTTGCGTAATGAGATGCAACAGTCTGTGTAAAAAATATTGGCAAATCTCCACAAATACACTTTAAACAAGGTACACGGTATTATGATTACAAAAGGTAGTTAATATAGGTAGATGCACTAAAGCAGTCTCATTTGAAAACTAGGATAGATATCTCTGAGTAAAACTTTATATTGGTAATACCTGGATAGCTTAGTTGCGGTCTTCGTAAGCTTAGATGCAGTCCTGTAAGCGTTGGAAAGAAACTACCTTGCAAAGGAAACTGAAACTTGTTTGGAACAAGTCGAAGGGGATGTGTGCAGACCTTTGATCCGGAAGGAGGAGCTGAGGGTTCCGGATAGCGCGAGCTCCGTATTGGTGGCAATGGATGCAGGAAGGCACAGAGCGTTGTCAGCGAACGCAGGAGATGAAACACACTGAGAGACCATCAGGAATCCAGGAAACGCTGGTACAGTCCATAGGTAATGAATTAAAGCTGATAGGATCTTCGGGCAAATAAGGCTTAGGTGAAATAAACATAAGCCAGACGACCTGAGGCAACAGGTGTGAGTGCACTGATCACCTATGCGTCAAATTTAATTATCAGGCAACAAACCTAGTAGGAAAGGTGATTAAATAGCAATAGGAAGTGGGTAGGAGGGGATATACCTTAAAGGTATATCACACTTGGAAAGAAAGAGATAGTAATCTAGACTTAGATACCATGTCAGCATTCCAATATTTGAGTCACAACGCTCTTCTAGCTAAAATAGCTAAATACTAACAGGCCCATTTATCAAGCTCCGTATGGAGCTTGAAGGGCCGTGTTTCTGGCGAGTCTTCAGACTCGCCAGAAACACAAGTTATGAAGCAGCGGTCTAAAGACCGCTGCTCCATAACCCTGTCCGCCTGCTCTGAGCAGGCGGACAGAAATCGCCGGAAATCAACCCGATCGAATACGATCGGGTTAATTGACACCTCCCTGCTGGCGGACGATTGGCCGCGAGTCAGCAGGGGGAGGCGTTGCACCAGCAGCTCTTGTGAGCTGCTGGTGCAATGTTAAATGCGGAGAGCGTATTGTTCTCCGCATTTAGCGAGGTCTTGCGGACCTGATCCGCAGTGTCGGATCAGGTCCGCAAGCCCTTTGATAAATGGGCCTGATAGATTTAACATCAATTTTGATTATATAAAAAATAGCATCACAGATAAAATGATTAGCATGTTGAAGCAAGCGAACAATGCTAGACAAATCAGAATCTGTTTCCTGTTGTGCTAAGCTTTCCAACCAAAAAGTTAATGCAGCTGCAACATCAGCCATAGATATAGAAGCCTAAGAATATAACCAGAAAATAATTAAGCTTTCCTTAGATAAGATTCAAGTTTCCTATCTAAAGGATCCTTAAAAGAAGTACTATTTTCCAAAGGAATAGTAGTACGTTTGGCAAGAGTAGCTCCATCAACTTTGGGGATTTTTACCCAAAACTCCAATCTAGCTGCTGGCAAAGGATACAACTTTTTAAACCTAGAAGAAGGAATAAAAGAAGTACCAGGCCTATCCCATTCCTTTGAAATCATATCAGAAATTGCATCAGGAACTGGAAAAACCTCTGAAGTAACCAAGGGAGGTTTATAAACAGAATTTAAAGGTTTACTAGTTTTAGTATCAAGAAGACTACATTCCTCAATATCTTCTTAGCCTGATGAAACAGACAGATGTCTGGGAAACACATTGTTATCTGTTATTTTAATATCATAGTAATTTATTTGACATCTGTTTTTATTTGTACCATTAAATTGTGGAAATTGTAACTACTTTTGAGAGTCTGAGCTTATTTCACCCATTGAGGACACCTACAAGACCGGTACTCATGTTGGGCCAGTGAGCTGGGACACTGCAAGTTCCCAGACTGTTTGACTCAGCACAATTGGGTGCTGCTCCACTTGTGAGTACTTATTTGTCATCTACATAGTCCATCTTGTATCAAATTTACCACACTAGGAGGCGCCTTTGTCTTGTGATTGTTGTTTACAGAGAAAGTTTGTATCCAGATTGAATACATGGCAAGGAGCTGACTCCATATTGGGTGTGAACCAACCTGGGATTTCATCCCTGAGTGTTTAACCAGTACTATCATTACAAAAAGTAACACTCTCATCTATAGATCCATCTAAGGAGTGATATTCTACAGATAAAAGTCCATAGGACCTATTGTTCTTCTACACTTATTTTGTTTTAATCAAATGTAATATTGGTGTTTGGTATTACTCATATTTCTCCACTTATAGTTATTGTGATTATATACCATAATATAACCTATAGTGGGGTTTCTAGGATCTATATATCCCCTCCTACTTGTTTTGCGCCCCCTAGAGTTGACACACAGTGTGTACAGCAGTTAAGAGTATTTAAATACAAATAGTTCAAACAATGTTCCTCAAAAGGAAGAGAAGGAAACACATCATAGCATATTACTGTGTAAATCTTCACTCCCCAGATGGAAGGCAGACCCATCTTTTTAAACAATAAACATTTTGAAACCTGAGTTTTGTAGCGTGCCTTACAGAAGTCTATTAGGAGAGGGAATTGGTGTGATTGAGCTATCCTACAGATGTAAGCACACCTGAGGCTTTCACTCAAGCACAAACATTTTTCTTTCCACTTGTAATATGGAAGGGAAAATTTGAACCAGTAGTAGCAGGGTCTGATGTTAGGATATTTTTAGAAAGAAGATACCTAATTTCTGTGCAACCTATTTGAAGAGATATGATTTTTTTTCTCTGATTTTTAAAGAACAAATGATTATAACTGTGTCTGATATCCGATCATTTTTTATTTTTTTTAGAAGTATATTTGTAAATATTTATCTGAGTATCTGAGGAAGAGGATAGTTACCCCACAGCCATATATAGTCCGCAGTGGTAAATGTTGGCATAGAGACTAAAGGCCTGATATTCAAAACCTCACCGCTCAGGCGAGATATTCTAACAAGTCGCATTGCTAAAAAGAAATTGTAAACACAAATTATATCTTGCTATGCAGTGTTCTTTATGTGAAACAGAGACTCCTACATTACAATACAAGGTCTAAAAAAATCCCATCCTTCTCCATGCAGATTTTAAATATCAGGCCCTAAATGCTATGTACACATTGTTGTTTGTTGTTAGCAAACCAATATAACACAATATTCTTTTTTGCCAATTACTTTGAACCAGTGCCTTTGATTTTGCTTTTAATCACCTTACAAATTAATTTAGTTTCTGTGGCAAATATTAACCTAATGATGTACTGTGCTTCAATGACATTTTTAAATATTGCACATGACATCTTATATGATTTTATATTATTCTTCATTTTGTTATGTGGATATCTGTTTGTAATTGTTTGACAAATTAATACAAATAAGATTATCCTGAAAAATGGGAAGAGAAAGAAAAAAAGAAAATTTGCATATTCCATTATGAAGCCTGTTGATACTGTTATAGTGAATTAGATAGAGTTGTCTCAAATGGTTTATAGCAGGGTGGGCAATAACTGGATTTTTTTTATTTTATTTTCTATTTAAGATTAAAATCAAATGTTATTTATCCTGAAATGAGGGTTAATTTGTAATTATGTAGCAAGCTGCTGTATATTCATGGCTGCAATGGTAAAAATTTTCGTAAATGAGTTCCATTAATCCATTTACAATGTAATTCTCTACCAGAGGTATCTATAAGATTTTTTTTCAGCAAACTGGCAGTTGGTTTTGCAGTTCTCAAAACTGAGATTTTTTGTTTGCAGAGGTAACTTGCCTCTTTTTCACAGCAAAATATTATAAATAGGCATACAGAGTTGAGAACAAAAACACATTCCTATTGTTCCTCTGCAAATCTATGTATACAGCATTGACTAAGTTTTAACCCCTTAATGACAACTGACGTACCAGGTACGTCATGCATTAACAAGCAGTTAATGACAATGGACGTACCTGGTACGTCAGTTGTCTAACAGAGTGCTGGAAGTGATCACAATCACTTCCAGCAGCTCTGAGGGTATTGCAGTGATGCCTCGATCTGGAGGCATCCTGCAATACCCCTTTACAAGACTCCGATGCAGAGAGAGCCACTCTGTGGCCCTCTCTGCACCGGTAGTGATGGTGCCGATGGTGCCTTTGACCGGTGGGAGGAGGGAGCGTGTGCGCGCGCGTGCACGATGCGCGCGTGTGCACGATGCACGTGTGCACGTGCACGGGTGTGCGTGTGGGCGCGCGTGCACGTGGGTGCGCGTGCGCGTGCACGTGCACATGCGCACATTAGCCACACTGACACCAATGAAAAAGTAAGGGGAAAAAAAGTTATTTTATTTTTTTTATATTTAAAAGGATCTGTGAGGGGGAGGGGGTGGGGGTATTGTGGGGGGGCTGCTACACTACAGAAATAATTAAACACAAATAAAAGTTATAAATACAATTAAAATAAGTCTGGTTTGTGGGGCCAAACTGGGTACTGGCAGACAGCTGCCAGTACCCAAGATGGCGGTAATTAGGTAGGGGAGAGGGTTAGAGAGCTGGAGGGGGGGATCAGGGAGGTTGGTGCTAAGGCAGGGGTCCATCACAACTAAAATATTTTATAATTTTTATTTAAAAAAAAAAAAACCTCTTTTATTTAGTACTGGCAGACTTTCTGCCAGTACTTAAGATGGCGGTAACAATTGTGGGGTGGGGGAGGGAAGAGAGCTGTTTGGGAGGGATCAGGGGGTGGGATGTGTCAGGTGGGAGGCTGATCTCTAAAATTAACCCTGCAAGCTCCCTACAAGCTACCTAATTTAACCCCTTCACTGCTGGGCATAATTCACGTGTGGTGCGCAGCAGCATTTAGCGGCCTTCTTATTACCAAAAAGCAACGCCAAAGCCATATAAATCTGCTATTTCTGAACAAAGGGGATCCCAGAGAAGCTTTTACAACAATTTCTGCCATAATTGCACAAGCTGTTTGTAAATAATTTCAGTGAGAAACCTAAAATTGTGAAAAATGTAAAGTTTTTTTTTTTATTTGCTCGCATTTGGCGGTGAAATGGTGGCATAAAATATACCAAAATGGGCCTAGATCAATACTTGGGGTTGTCTACTACACTACACTAAAGCTAAAATTAACCCTACAAGCTCCCTACAAGCTCCCTAATTAACCCCTTCACTCCTGGGCATAAAACATGTGTGGTGCGCAGCGGCATTTAGCGGCCTTCTAATTACCAAAAAGCAACCACAAAGCCATATAAGTCTGTTATTTCTGAAAAAGGGGATCCCAGAGAAGCATTTACAACCATTTGTGCCATAATTGCAGAAGCAAAATTTGTGAAAAAGTGAACTTTGGTTTTTTTTTTATCGCATTTGGCGGTGAAATGGTGGCATGAAATATACCAAAATGGGCCTAGATCAATACTTTGGGATGTCTTCTCAAACAAAATATATACATGTCAAGGGATATTCAGATATTCCTGACAGATATCAGGGTTCCAAAGTAACTAGCGCTAATTTTGAAAAAAAGTGGTTTGGAAATAGCAAAGTGCTACTTGTATTTATTGCCCCATAAATTGCAAAAAAAGCAAAGAACATGTAAACATTGGGTATTTCTAAACTCAGGACAAAATTTATAAGCTATTTAGCATGGGTGTTTTTTGGTGATTGTAGATGTATAACAGATTTTGGGGGTCAAAGTTAGAAAAAGTGTGTTTTTTTCCATTTTTTCCTCATATTTTATCATTTTTTTTTTAGTAAATTATAAGATATGATGAAAATAATGGTATCTTTAGAAAGTCCATTAAATGACGAGAAAAACGGTATATAATATGTGTGGGTACAGTAAACGAGTAAGAGGAAAATTACAGCTAAACGCAAACACTGCAGAAATGTAAAAATAGCCATTGTCATTAAGGGTAAAAAAATTGAAAAATGGTCCGGTCATTAAGGGGTTAAAAAGCTCATGAATAGAAAATTATTTTGAGCGGAATAGATCTGCACAAGGAGCTAAGTGTGAGGGGGGAGGGGCAAGCAGTAACAATTAAAGTGAAACCAATAATTTAATGGTTTAGTCAAATAAAACTATTTAAATTGTCATTATTAAGGTAATTAATAGTTTTTCTCTTTCTAATAAAGTACAGCAGAAAAGTTTTCCAACTATGAATGATAGTTTGCCTCCTAATAATTTCATAATTATCTATCTATGTATTTCTAATGGTATGTAACCAAATCAGTAATGGGGTAAACCATGGTCATGTAAGGCAGGTCATTGTGCTGGGGCCATTGGTGTAAGAACTGGTACAGTTGGTTGAAGTGATGGAGGTAAGGGATTCTGAAACCTATAGAGAGGCCTGTAGCTAGAGGTGCAAATGACATTATAAGCTGGGGCAGGAAAATATTGAGTTATTCCTTCCCTACAGGAAGCTGAGTGTTGTCATTGCCTGGAGACATATTGAAAATGTCAGACAGACTGGGGTAATTAATGATTTATTTTCTTGTCAATAGGTGGTGTTGCCTTCTTCCTCCATGAAGGACAACATAAATCTATGTATCTATCTATATCTATCTATCTATCTATCTATCTATCCAGTATATCTATCTATTTATCTATCTATATCTAATCTATCTATCTATCTATCTATCATCTATCTATATCTAATCTATCTATCATCTATTAAATCTATCTACATTTATAGATTGAAAAAGACATATACTAAAGCACTAAGGCCTCGCTTCCATTGAGTCGTAATTCAGTTTGCGTGCACTCGCAAACCGATAAATATGCTGTCGGAAGCAATATCGTTTATCGACTGTTTCCAATGGCGCGTTATACCTCGATATCGGCAGCCGGACTTAGGCTGCCGAAAAGATCTTCGCGTCCCATAGAAAGTAATAGAAGCCGTTAATCGATAAATTATACCAGGTTTCCAATGAAAGCGCTAACCGTTAATACATTTTCGGAGGCTGTCGATACATTGAGATATATTACCCCCAGCTCAACTAGGTGTAAAAGAGGAAAATTGTGCTTTTTGAGACCTATTTTCTATTGAAATTATAAAACTTGCAAATAATGCAAGTGTTTTAATGTAGAAATAAATTGTTATAAGTAATATTTATTGTTGTCTCATGTATAGAAATAGTTGAACTTATATTCTAATAGAAATATCAGTATATATTTAAATATAATAATATATGCAAGAACATATCTACAGAATGCAAACTAGACCTATGCCTAGGGCAGCAAGAAATATTACTTATATTTATGAAGTGTTAAATATAATTATATTAGAAAATATTATTTCATTATTAAAAATATGGATAAGTGTTTTTTTATTTTTCTTGAGAGGCGATCACAGGTAAGAAGCACGGACGTTAAACGTAAATTCTATAGCGTAAGGTCGGGTTACCTTAGCAACTAATTGATTTTCAAGAAATCCGACGTCAGATGGAAGCGTTAACACAACGTTAACTTACAGCTACACGAAAAGAGCGACTGCGCGCAACACGCTAATCTTTTCAATGGAAACCTGGTACTAAAATGCAGCCGTAAATTACTTTTAGCTGTCGGCCGCATCGGTAGCTTACGGCTCCATTTTTAACGACTCAATGGAAGCGAGGCCTTACTTAGGTAAGTAACTTTGCATTACAACACATATTTTAGTTTTAAACTAACAGTCTCAAAATAGGATATACTATGGATAATAGGGGGAGCACCTTTTGGATCCAATCAAAATACAGGCAGTCACTGTATAAGTGTCTCAATTTAAATCAGGTCCTAAAGCAATAACCTTAGACAGGATGTTCAAAGAGCAGTAATTACTAAAAACAACCAGTTGCTTTCCCAGTGAAGCAACAATAAAACAAACATAAGAATGTGATGTATGTAATATATCACTCCAATATCTAAAGTAAAAATATGGAGGAAAAAAAATGTAGCGGTACTCACAAACACTGCAGCACTTTTTTTTTTTTTTTTTTTTTTAAATCTTTTTTATTGAAGTCATAGATCAATACAAAGTATAGGGTATGTCTCAACACATTCACAAGACAATGTATACAAAGCATAATTAGGAGATAGTATATTCTAATATCTCAAACATTTCCATAAATTGTGGGCTAACACTTAAAGAGACTTCAGTTTTGTTTTAGAGTATAACAAATGTAATAAAAACAACAAAATGGTCCTCTCCTAGTTGTATGTAAAGAAACGTAAGGTATCTATTCAGATAAGGGTAAGACTAGTGAGGGGGTGACTCTATAATTATATGGGGAAGGGGGATGCAGCGGGCAAGAGCCGCTCAAAATATAATAGGGAGGGAGGTGGGGGGGAAATGGAGGGCGGAGCCAACTAGTATGTCTTTATCAGAAGCAAATTTAGGTGGGGCTAGAGCATAATTACTTAGTATAAGCGGAATCACACTTATCAACACCTTTGTACTCCAATAGTGGGAGCCTGAGAAGATATAATATATTATCTAGTGGAGGAGAGGACGTTAGAAAAGCTGGAGTCTGGGGGACCTGGGGTACCTCTGGGTGAGCCCCTCTCCTAGGGAAGTGCCACCTATAGGCGATGTGGGAAAAAGGAGAAGGGATATGACCCGCAGGCATTAAGTACCGGCGGGAAAGGGAGGAGAGAGGCTCCATCAAGACAACTATTATGAGCTAGTAAAGTGAGCAAGAGCATAGCTCAATTAGGGATGATAATCATACAGTCACAGAGAATGATAGCCAATACCAAAAAAAAAAAAAAAAAAAAAAAGAAATATGAATATAACACAGCATTTAAGCAGAGAGAGGTCATATACACCACCATAAACAACAATAACTATTAAACATAATATAGAACAGGTTTTAAACTTATTACCTAGTTACTGTTAGTGATTCATGAACTAGTATATTGCTGGCAGTAGAAATAACTCCCCTTAAGATGTCCAAGCTAATTGTACCGTGTGTTAGTAATTTTAATATATGTCCTAAATATTTGTGTCAATTAGCCGCCTATCAAAAGTACATAAATTACTATATGGTATACCGGGAGGGGAGTATAGGAAGCTAGTATTGTAAAGGCTTTCAAAGAGTGCAACAGTTATATGATATTAGTCAACAGTACAAACTATAAACTGATAGACATAGAGCCACATATAGGAAGGCTATAGGAAATGTGAGAGTCTCAAGCGAATGACCTAAATGGTTAGAACCCTGGGTTAAATAATGCCTTTAGTGGTTAAAATCCCTCTAGTTGTAATGTATGCGAAAAGTGTCTGTCTAAGCTATTATAGCACAGGCTTTCTACAGAAGTCTGCTAATAATGTTGTATATGACCTGTCTCCAATAATACCTATGGGTTACTCTTATGTTAGTTTAAGTTTATAGGGAGATAGAACTGAGTATATGTCACAGCATAATTTTCAACTAAATCCACTCATTGGTACTATCCTATTTTATCTAGTATCATATAGAGAGTAAGAAGACTCGTTACAGAGTAAACCTCATTAGAGTAAATTTGAGTCAAGACATTAAGTTATAACTACTACAAACATGGGAATCGGAGGGAAGATAACAGGCTTAATTAAGCATATGAGGTTTTTATGAAAATGTTGCTATAGTACCTAACGTTATTGAGCTCCTGACAGTGGAGGAAGTGCTTTACTACGCACCTAAATACCCTGATGTTAGGAATATATAACCTGTAAGTTACACAGACATAAACATACATCAGGAAAGTTAGTTTGAGGGGTCCAAATGACTTTGGGAGTATTGAGAGGGAGTCTCTAGGCATCCTGCAACATTCAAAAGACAGTACTAAACAGCAGAGAGCCTGCCACAATAAATAAAATATTCACATGTGATCCAGACACTCTAGGAGAAATGTGTGTCAAATTATGATATACAGCAGTAGTAAAGATAAGCGACATACATAACAATAGGACCCATATATCTAATATAAATATAACATTTAGATGAACTTGATAACACACATAACAACAATAAACAGGCTTACATATAACATATGCTAAGGTGGAGAAATTGTGTATGACCAGGTAACCAATATGGGTCTATATTGTAACCAAGTGTGAGATAGTAGTATTTGTCTAGAGAGAAAAGTAGCTTATGTAAAGTATACTTGTGTTAGTGTTGAGGATCAATAAATAGATACTGGGAAATCCTAAGAGATATATGTGGTAATCTAATATTAAGATTATTCCCTGAGGGAACCCAAGTAATGCTCTATTAGTTAAATGTAATAGCAAACCACACTTTTAGCACTAATTAAGATTACAAAGGCTGTATACTAGCAGCAACATTATAAATAAAATCAACCTTCACAGCTGCTGACAAGATCTACACGTACTCACAAATTAGAGTACCCAAGGCAGAGCAAGTGTTTCTGGACAGTGTCAGCCTGACACAGTATCGTTAAATCTGGCCATGCTCCTGTGTGAGTTATGCCCCTTCATTCAAAAATATATATACCATGATACGTAAAACAGAATGTATAACAATTGGAAATATACAGCTAGACATGCAATTAAATAGAGTTACAGGTAATTACCCATAGAAGCAGAGTAGGAGTAGTGTAGTTCTCGAACAGGGATCTACATGTATAAACATATTATGTGAGAAAGTTTACTGTATTTACTGCAGCCTATATGAGTTGACGCCATTTTGCCTATTGAAGGTTAACCTTCAAGAACAAACGTTATGCAGACTTTCATTAGAAATTACACATATTCCTTATAAGTCACTAATAAAGATATAGGAGCAGGTAACATGCAAGTATTAACAGGGCAGTGACATATTGCAGTCAAATAGGGCACAAATATTGCCACACTCCAGATTAGTGTAGAAAGGTCCAAGCATATAGATTACAGACTGGGTTTGCAGTTTTTATTCAGGAGCTGTGGTTTAATAGAATGTCTCAAAGGAGCGCATATTATATGTGTTCAAATTAGCAGTACCCCTTACAGTCATTTTCTAGTTAGACGAAAGGCCATCTGATCGAACCCTTAAATCTGGCCTGCTCCGGTAGGGGATTCAGCCGACACCTTCTCTCACACACAGGGTTTTAAGAACAGAGTAGGTAAGTATATCAGGATGGTTTCGCAGCCAGGAACGGCGGCACTGGATAGCCCAAGCAGTCAGGTCCCACTTGCGAGGAGTTAGTTTCCCTGTCGGAGCAGATCTCAGTGTTCTCTTTCTGTTAGCTCCGCAGCCATTATACTGAAACTCCCCCGTGATATCTCTCGGCCGAAGTCGCTTACCCATGATGAGCCACCGCGTTGAGACCTCCATCAGAGCCTCCATTGTAGAAGTGTCCAGAGCGGTGAGCGCTACAAGCGGCTGATTCAAGTACTCCCTTAGTTGCCCATATCGATTTTCTGTAGGACTCCGTGTCTTAAGCTTTTTAGGGCTCAGGTATGGTTGCAGGTTTAGGCATAGGGACTTAGCAGGCAGCGGGCGCTGCACAGTCTTAACCTGAGGGAGTCCTGCTGATCCTGGCTCAACGGCCGCCATTTGGAGCGTGTCAGCTGCATAGTGGAGCATCGGTTTGCCATTTGTATTTCCCAGTAAAATGTGAATTGAGTTCCCATCAGGCTGCCCTTCTTGAAATTGCTCAGAGCAAGGTGCAGTAATCAGTGAATCTCCTGACTGGCTTGCCATGAGGATATCAGATTGAAGTATGCAATAAGCGCCATCTTGGCTACGCAGCTCTGCAAAGACCGATCTCAAGCTGCTATATTGGCTGTCAACTTTATCTAGCAATCCTGTCAAAAGTGAAAAGATGTGTGTAGAAAAGTCCTCCATCTTAAGAGCAAGACCTGAGAAAGATTTTGGGTCCTAAGGTTCTGCAAATTAAAGTTTTATCAATTATTCTTAAGGAGCTCTGCTGTGTAACGTCTGTCTCCTTTGGTAGTTGGCTCCGCCCCCCACACTGCAGCACTTTTATAGTGGTCCAATTCACTGATCTCCAAGCTCTGCATGTAATACTGAAACCATAGACCCTACATATAAAATATTGTATTTCATTAAAGCTTATTTAAAATAAAAATATAAAAACCCACTTAATGCATAGCCATATCTTAGTTTTAGCAACTTAGGCCTAGATTACAAGTGGAGCGGTATTTTGCGTTTTCGCTATAGCAAAAACTCTATTAGGATTTTCAATTTTGTGCTAGTCGGGTTGTGCTGGCATTAGAAGTTGAAAGTAAACATTTTTTTCTCCAGCAGTAACCCGAAACACAAAATGGCAAAAATTGTGATTGTGTTTACACATTCCCCAATAGAAGTCAATAGAGAAAAAAAAAACTAACACCCTACTATCTAGCGCAAACTATAACATTTTCACAACAGCACTAACCCGATATAAAATTATGAATATTTAATTTTCCAATGTTATTTACGTAATTGAATATGTTCTGTTTATTCATAAAGAAATATTTCTACATATATCTGATGGTTTTTAAAAAAAATAAAAAAAAATAAATATATATATATATATATATATATATATATATATATAGATAGATAGATATATATCAAAATAACAAGAGTATTGCATTGAGTAATGATACTTTTTTATTGGACTAACTATACATTTATAAGTTCACAAGCTTTCGGAAGAGTTCCTTCCTTTATCAAGTCTAAAGCAATATGACCAATTCAATGGAATTTACAGATGATATCTTAAAACACAGAATAGCTAAGAATATCTATATATATATATATATATATATATATATATATAGGTATACATATATACACACATATATATATATATATAGGAATATCTAAAAATACAAAGAACATATTCCCCTATGTACAGAACATTGGCATGTGCAATATTTACAGTAAATATATAGTTAAAACCTTTATTAAATATGAATATTGCATAAATATTCTTTTACATGTTTTCATCTACTTAACGGGAGAAGGCTCCAATGGACTTAAATATATGTCTATATATTTATACATATATATTAATGTTTTTATATGTGTATACATGTCTGTAAAACATATATACACATATAAATACATTAATACATATTTATATATATATATACATACAGAGAGAAGTGCACACACAGTAACGAACCTACAGCTGAATACCATTCTTAGCCTGTTCTATGGTGATTTACCACTTGAGTCCAACTTCTTTTAGCCCATTAATGCTTTTACTTTCCTGTAGTATATCAGTCTGATTCGGCCTATTACGGTCAGTTCAGCACTTCTCTCTGTAGGTATTTAGTCTCCCTATGGAAAAATAGGGTGTTAAATATCCTAGGTTACAATATTATTTAATTCTATCTAAGCAGTAACCTCCAGCATGTTATATATTTATACGTAACAATATTTTTGATAAATGGAATTATGAATATTTATAATTGATCATAAAATTATCATCAGCATTATCTCCAATTAATATACTGTAGTGGAATTTGTTAATACACTCCAGTGAAACGTTATATAATCTCTATTGTGTATTCCAGAATGATATTGAGATCTCTAGAAATGATGACAATAACATTATTATAAACATTAATATTTAATCTCAAATTAAATTAATTCCTGAATTATAAACAGTTAGTCTTTATATACAATTTGATTATATTTATGTAGCAACTGAACATCACTTATGACCAGTTATATCTATCAATTGATCAACACAACTTTAAAATATTAAGCAGGCCATAGAGATATTTAGATTAATTACTATTCAATAGATATTGTCTATTATCCTGTAAATGGAATAAATAATTCTATAATTGAAGCTTAACTCAAAATGAATTAAACATCAGATATTACCATTAAACTTACAAGTCAATTTTTAATTAACCAGCAATACTTACTCCAATGCCAAGATATGGATTACTAACTTAGCATTGCTTAGTTAACAATATAACCAGATATTTCAACACAAATCTTAATAAATCTAATGGAATTTCCAGGGAAATATAATTCACTATTTTCAACCCAATATAATCTTATAATACTTTAAATAATCAACCAGAGAAATTTGTATATTATCAACACAATAGCCAATTTACGTGAAGATTTACAATAAATAAAACTGAATTTATAAATCTGGAATACAAAACCTTTCCTAATAATAAAGTTACTTTATTATTATTGTTATCAGTTAATTTGTAGAGCGCCAACAGATTCTGCAGCGCTAACTTAGCACCAATATATTTAATATATGGAATACACTGGTCTATTTAATATAAATTTAATACACCAAATACCCTTTTAAATCACCAGCTTCAATCAAGCTACAGCAACAAAGAATATCTTTGCTTTAAAATATTAAATTATAAAAATCGCAATACATTACCAAATACCCATATGAGAGTTCAGCTTTTTCCATCAAAATTCTTTTCACTGTCATATAAAAGCGTATACACAAATCTGGAAGTGAATGTAAGGCCCAATTTTGCTTGCTCTTCCGGTGTAAAGAGTTTCCCATTAAAAATGTTGTCTTACAAAACTCTATCGCCTAGATTTAGAGTTCTGCGGCCAAAGGGGTGCATTAGCTACGCTGGCTTTTTTCTGGCCGCACCTTTTAAATACCGCTGGTATTTAGAATTCACAGAATGGCTGCGTTAGGCTCCAAAAAAAGAAGCGTATAGCATATTTACCGCAACTTCAACTCTCGATACCAGCGGTGCTTACGGACGCGGCCAGCTTCAAAAACGTGCTCGTGCACGATTCCCCCATAGAAAACAATGGGGCAGTTTGAGCTGAAAAAAAACCTAACACCTGCAAAAAAGCCGCGTTCAGCTCCTAACGCAGCCCCATTGTTTTCTATGGGGAAACACTTCCTACGTCTGCACCTAACACTCTAACATGTACCCCGAGTCTAAACACCCCTAACCTTACACTTATTAACCCCTAATCTGCCGCCCCCGCTATCGCTGACCCCTGCATATTATTTTTAACCCCTAATCTGCCGCTCCGTACACCCCTGCCACCTACATTATCCCTATGTACCCCTAATCTGCTGCCCTAACATCGCCGACCCCTATATTATATTTATTAACCCCTAATCTGCCGCCCCCAACGTCGCCTCCACCTAACTACACTTATTAACCCCTAATCTGCCGACCGGACCTGAGCGCTACTATAATAAATGTATTAACCCCTAATCCGCCTCACTCCCGCCTCAATAACCCTATAATAAATAGTGTGGGTGGTGGGTTGTAATGTTGGGGGGGGTATTGTATGTGTTTTTTTACAGGCAAAAGAGCTGAATTTCTTGGGGCATGCCCCGCAAAGGGCCCTGTTCAGGGCTGGTAAGGTAAAAGAGCTTTGAACTTTTTTAATTTAGAATAGGGTAGGGCATTTTTTTTATTTTGGGGGGCTTTGTAATTTTATTAGGGGGCTTAGAGTAGGTGTAATTAGTTTAAAATTGTTGTAATATTTTTCTAATGTTTGTAAATATTTTATTATTTTTTGTAACTTAGATCTTTTTTATTTTTTGTACTTTAGTTAGTTTATTTAATTGTAGTTATTTGTAGGTATTGTATTTAATTAATGTATTGATAGTGTAGTGTTAGGTTTAATTGTAGGTAATTGTAGGTATTTTATTTAATTTATTTATTGATAGTGTAGTGTTAGGTTTAATTGTAACTTAGGTTAGGATTTATTTTACAGTTAATTTTGTAATTATTTTAACTATTTTAGCTATTAAATAGTTCTTAACTATTTAATAGCTATTGTACCTGGTTAAAATAAATACAAAGTTACCTGTAAAATAAATATAAATCCTAAAATAGCTATAATATAATTATGATTTATATTGTAGCTATATTAGGGTTTATTTTACAGGTAAGTATTTAGCTTTAAATAGGAATAATTTATTTAATAAGAGTTAATTTATTTAGTTAGATTTAAATTATATTTAACTTAGGGGGGTGTTAGGGTTAGGGTTAGGCTTAGCTTTAGGGGTTAATCCATTTATTACAGTAGCGGCGATATTCGGTCGGCAGATTAGGGGTTAATAATTGAAGTTAGGTGTCGGCGATGTTAGGGAGGGCAGATTAGGGGTTAATACTATTTATTATAGGGTTATTGAGGCGGGAGTGAGGCGGATTAGGGGTTAATAACTTTATTATAGTAGCGGTGCGGTCCGCTCGGCAGATTAGGGGTTAATAAGTGTAGGCAGGTGGAGGCGACGTTGAGGGGGGCAGATTAGGGGTTAATAAATATAATATAGGGGTCGGCGGTGTTAGGGGCAGCAGATTAGGGGTACATAGGGATAATGTAGGTAGCGGCGGTTTATGGAGCGGCAGATTAGGGGTCAATTATTGTAGGTAGCTGGCGGCGACGTTGTGGGGGGCAGGTTAGGGGTTAATAAATATAATATAGGGGTCGGCGGTGTTAGGGGCAGCAGATTAGGGGTACATAAGTATAACGTAGGTGGCGGTCGGCAGATTAGGGGTTAAAAAAATTTAATCGAGTGGCGGCGATGTGGGGGGACCTCGGTTTAGGGGTACATAGGTAGTTTATGGGTGTTAGTGTACTTTAGAGCACAGTAGTTAAGAGCTTTATAAACCGGCGTTAGCCCAGAAAGCTCTTAACTACTGACTTTTTTCTGCGGCTGGAGTTTTGTCGTTAGATTTCTAACGCTCACTTCAGCCACGACTCTAAATAGTATAGAAAGATCCCATTGAAAAGATAGGATACGCAATTGACGTAAGGGGATCTGCGGTATGGAAAAGTCGCGGCTGAAAAGTGAGCGTTAGACCCTTTAATGACTGACTCCAAATACCAGAGGGCGGTAAAAACCAGCGTTAGGAGCCTCTAACGCTGGTTTTGACGGCTACCGCCCAACTCTAAATCTAGGCCAGGATACGCAATTGACGTAAGGGGATCTGCGGTATGGAAAAGTCGCGGCTGAAAAGTGAGCGTTAGACCCTTTAATGATTGATTCCAAATACCAGAGGGCAGTAAAAACCAGCATTAGGAGCCTCTAACGCTGGTTTTGACGGCTACCGCCCAACTCTAAATCTAGGCCTCTGTATCTCCAAGGCAGCAAGTTAAGTCAGTAAGACAAGGTAAGCAGGAGCATCAACCGCATTGACCCTATTACTTCCTGTGCAAGAGTTTTTATCTCTGATAAAACTCACCTCTTTTCTAAAATACCCTTTGGTTGCAATTCTCGCTTTGAACACTGGAGGGACAACAGGCAATGGAATGCAGATTCATTAGCAAAATACTTTAAAGTACAGAACATATAGACTTTCATAAATATATACTCAATATACTTTTTATTTCCTAGTATTAATAAACTATTTGGTCAATATACATGTGACTATCTGGCTCCACTGAGCATGTGTAATTCAATACCAAACATTAATATATTGATTGAGTATGTATTCCTATACATACTAAATATTAGGCTTGTGCATAACATTAAATTTATATAATATACCTATCTGATGTTTGCTTCCGTACAATTCTACTTATAATATTTTAAGAGATGCATTTAAAAGTCACATTTTTATGAGGGGACTTAAAAGGATTTTAATTTAATACTTTCAGTATGATATTAATGAATATATCAGTTCATTTAATGTACTGGTATATATTGCATTTCCCAGTCACCATCTTATATCATATATGTAATTGGAAGTGAACTCTATAGTAACTAATTATACAGATATATTTATTGGATTCTCACTTCCTATTAATGTAAATATACTCCATATTTAGTACATCTCTTGATAATGTTATTCTGAATGCACGAAAACACAGATATGATGTAATTCATTGGACAACCCATTGAAGATGTATTCACTTCCAAGCCTCATTGGGATCAGATTCTAGAATAAAGCAAATGCTGTTTATTTTGAAAAACCGTCAAACATTTTAAATTCAATACAGATACATATTCACTTCACCTCATATTTAGTATATTATATATGCCTTAGACACATTTCCCAGATCCATAAACATATTGGTACATTCACCCAATCCTGAGTATATTTTGCATATATATGCCAATTATGGATATAAGTTAAACTTAAAATTTTAATGCTTATGCTTTCAAAATACACAGGTTTTAAAAGTCTTTCTTTGCCTTCTCTTGCTATTTTCCATAGAGATGTAACGTCTGGAATTTGTATATTGAGAAGGCTCACAGAGACCCAGTGATTAATCAATATGCCCATGCTAATTACTACATTCATCACCCAGGGGTCTGTGATGAACTAACTTTATTACCAGCTCTTCTGATAGTGATCAAAAGTTTATTTGAAGTGACATTATCTCACAATTTGAGATAAATGTTCTCGTTTGAACTCTTAGATGTCTTCAGCAGCGAGGGGGTGGTGTCACACAATTTCCGACATCAGACTTGCAATACAATTGAATGTATCTAGCAATGGTCAGAGCATGTCCAAGTTTAATATTTAATATATAAAATTATTATTTTATCTTATCATATATATGTGTATATATATTATCTAATGTCACTCAGCAATACCCTGACAGGGGGCAACCAGACGTGGACTTCTTGCTCAGTGTGCTTAGAAGAATATAGCTACACCTCACTGATGAGGCCCAATGAAGGCCGAAACGATAATCTGGGGTTGCTGTGTTCTTTTTTCAGAGAGTAATTGCCTGTTATTTCAGCGCTGGATTGACCGTAATAGGCGGGATTAGACTGATATACTACAGGAAAGTTCTACTCTATGAAAAGCATTACTGGGCTAAAAGAAATTGGACCAAGGTGGTAAATTGCCATAAAACTGGCTAACAATGGTATTGCGCTGGTTGTTCGTTCCTGTGAGTGCACTTCTCTCTCTCTATCTCTCTATCTCTCTCTCTCTCTCTCTCTCTCTCTCTATATATATATATATATATATATATATATATATATATATATATATATATATAAATGTAATTGTAGGCCAGCACTCACGGTTTTTGTCAGACAGCTACCCAGGGTGCTTCCATGGTATAGGTAAAGCAGATAGAAGGAAGGATGCACTCACCAGGAATTTCTTTGTTACCTTTTAATGTAACATTTAAGGGTACTACCCCCTTCATGAGACATACAAAATAACAAGAGCAACCTACTTTACACCGTGCCTTTTAAGCTATCTCAAGTGCTACAGTTGCAGGCCACGACCTGAAGCACCACTCCCACTGGCTGATGTCATCCGGTGGCGACCCACAAACTGTACTCTCCAGTGCAATCTAAATAAACCATAACACCTCTAAAAACCCAAAATACATAAAAGTTAATAGAAACTGCAAAAATTTAAGTAATGCAAATGGTCGATCATGTCTTAACACCCACTGACTGTTGGATGGTTGTCATAGCAGCCTGATAGTGAAAGGTATGGCACCAATCAACCAATCAGATCACCCATAGCAAAGAAAAACGCTTACCACCAGCTGAAGCCTGAAGACATGGCTATGTACAATGGAGCGTCATATACTAATAGTGAAAACCGGACTCCTCCCACAAAAAGTATAACATCCAATCCAAATGTGTCTATACAATTGTAAATACGTCTATACAAATGTAATTCCACATATAGCCAGCAAAAGTAAATACGTCAATACGAAATACAGATATAATCTAATCTCAGATATAGCCAGCATTACCGCATCCAACCACAGGCAACCGAGCATAGATTGCCCTGCCGGACTCACAAACTGGAGTCAGCAGATCACAAACCGATCAGTGGTTGCGGCAGTGCTGTCCAATCCTGGACCATTATCATCCAAACAGGCCGATATAGCATTATATCAAGAAACGAAACAAGGTAGACAAGAAAAGAAGAAAAGGACAAACACAAAGGGAAAACAAGACATGAAATCTAAAGTATACAAATAATACAATATGGTTAAAATAGGTGTTAAATCCCCATCCCATCAACATAGGGGAGTATGTGATACAACTAACAAATGTCCAAATCAACTCCATCAGAGGAAAACTAGGAAGGACAATAAATCATAGCAGGAAGGGCAATACAGGAAAATAAAATAAAACAATTATGAAACCCCATGGGGCTTAACCAAAAACAACCAAAAGGTTACACTAGAATGTCCAAGTAACAAGATTGAAGAAAGAGAGAAGGGGGGATGCAGGGGAGGGAAGGGGAAAGGAGGGGGGGGGAAGAAAAAAGAAAAAGAGAGATCCAGGTTTCAAAAATGGTATCAAAAGGATCCCAAATTCAAGTGTTCACAAAAAACAAGTGTTTGCAAAAAAAAATGTTTACAGAAAACAGTGCCAGTCAAATTGGGCATTCAGACCATTCAGGGTCAGAGTACCCAGTCTATAGGTCCATCTGGCTTTTTTTTGGAGGAGACCCCTCCCCCCCCCCCCAGGGCAGGGGTGGTACATGATCAATGATAGTGTATTTCAAATCGATCACTGTATGTCCTTTCTGGGCAAAGTGCCTGGCCATGGATTGATCTGAGGTCACCTTCTGATTGGACAACCAAATAGCCAACCTATGGTTGGCCTTTCTTGTCCTCAGGTCATCTGTCATTTTCCCCACGTAAAAGAGGCCACAAGTACAATGCAGAATGTAGACTACATACGTGGTAGTGCAGGTCAGTCTATATCGGTGTCTGTATTTCATATTTTTGGTGGGGTGGGTGAAGTATGGTCCCATTTGTAGCTCGCTACAGGTCATGCAACCAAGGCACCTGCAGCACCCCGGTTTAGTGTTGTCAAGCCAGGTCTTCTTTTGGTAACATGAGTGCAGGTCTGTTTTCACTAGTATGTCCCTAAGAGAAGTGGAAGCCCATTTGAGGGGCTACCATGTTCTTGAATGGAAGAGTGTAATCACAATTTAAGATATTCCAATGTTTGTCGAAAGTGTCCCTTCAATTTATCGCTTGTGAAGGTGGTCACAAAAGTAAGTTGTTCTTGGACAGTCCTGTTCTTCGGGACATTGAGTTTTATTAGTTTTTTGTCCAACACCCTTGATGGATAGCTTTTGTACATATCATCCATTTGTTCGAGAACTTTATCTTCATCTGTATTGTTCCTTTGTACCCTTTTGAATTATGATTTAGGTAGGGATCTTTTGAGTTAAGGTGGATGGCCACTGGTAAAGGAGAGCAAGGAATTTATGTCTGTCGCTTTTCTGAAAAGTATACTTTTCAAACGGCTTTCTTCCTTATAAAGTTGGAGGTCAAGGAAATGAATCCTGCTACTGTTGGTATTGTTCAGTCATATAAACCATTCATCTAGTGCCTCTTTGCTGCCCCTCCAGATCATCACCAGATTGTCGATGTAACGTTTAAAGAATTTGACATGTTGGTCTTTAAACAGGTCAGTGCCAATGGTTTCAAACTCTGCCATAAAAAGGTTGGCGTACGATGGGGCCACATTGGACCCCATCGCCGTCCCAGTTTTCTGCAGATATAAATGGTATTCAAACCTAAAATAATTCATAGTTAGGCAGAATTCCAACAGATGAATCAAGATTTCAGAGGGAGGTCCCGCATATGGATACTTTCCAAGTTGTCTCATAATGGCTTGAAGCCCCTCTTTGTGGGGAATTACAGTATAGAGGATTGTCACGTCTAACGTGACAAGTAAGTCCTCCACTCCCAATAGGGTTAATTCATCAAGCATTCTCAATAAAGAGTCCAAAAGAAAGGATTCCATATTTCTTACTGCTGGTTGTAATATTCTGTCAAGGTAAGTCGCAATAGGCTGTAGCACTGAACCTATAGCCGACACGATAGGTCTACCAGGTGGTGATATCAAGCTCTTATGTACCTTTGGCAAGGTATACAGGACTGGTGTTCTGGTAAACGGAGTAGTTAAAAACTCCCATGTTGTCTTTTCCAGATATCCATCCTTGTGAACATCCAAAAGGTATGCATCTATCCGTGTTTTGAAGCCTTTCACTGAGTCAGCTGTCAACCATTGGTACGTCTCAGTGTCGTTAAATTGTGTCATTATTTCACATCTGTAGTTCTCATAATCTTGTAGGACAATTGCACCACCTTTATCCGCCTGGCAGATCACAATGCCTGTTTCTTTAGTGCCATCCTCTCATTATGATTCAAGTTATAGTGAGTGGTGGTGTTGTTTTTGGCGATGGCTATTTTCATCTCAGATTGTACCAGCCTAGAAATGTTTTTTATATTTGCATTACTGCTAGTAGGGTTGAATTTGGAGGGAGTTCTCAATTGTTTGTTCGTTTCTTGCTGTTTAGGAAATTATTCCCTGAGCCTCAAGTTTTGTTGAAACTGTAGATTCACATATAGTTTAAAATTATCAGTTCTCTCCGTCGGAATAAATGACATGACTTTATTCAAAACATAATTTTCAGTAGTAGATGCATAGGTGCATAAGAACTGAGATTGATGACAATATTTTCATTCATTACCTTGGGGGTTGGGGAGGTTTTTGCTTTGTACCCCCCACGTCTGGGGTGAGGCCTCGTCCTTCCCCATTTTTTGAGCGTATAATTACCCCTTGGATTCAGTAGCCTGAAAGCCGTCACCATCGACTACAGAGCCAAACGGGTCTGTCTGTGGCTTAACCCCAGACCTGAACGATGGCGTGACAGGGTAGCCGGCAAATCAGGTTCCACTATAAAAAGCCAAAAAACCTACAGACAGTAGACAGCGCTGGATAAGCCTCTGAAGGTGATACCCCAACACAGGCTACAAGCAATACATCTACTGAATACCAAGGGGTAGTTACATGCTCAAGAAACGTTTATATATATATATATATATATATATATATATTTGTATCTCATTGTTAAAGTCCTTCGGCTGCTTTTTATTCCCTAACACCCGAGATCTCATATCTTTGAGCCCTCATAACTTTTGTGTGCAATATTTGTATTAAATAATATTTATTAGACAGTGTTATTATGAGTGTAACTGTACTGTGTAATGTTTTTTTTATGTATTTTGTGACACTTTTTATTTTTGGAAAACAGTTAGGAATTTTAGCATAAATTGCGATTGATCAATTTAAACGAAGCGCAAGCGATCCCAATAACCCTCATGAAGTCATTTGTACTCCACTTGTATTCTAGCCCTAAATGTGTTGCTTTAAATATTAGAATAATAACTAGCCTTTTATCAATGTGGCTAACAATAATTATTATGTATTTATCATTTCTTTGAAGAAGAAGCTAAATTGTCTAGTGACCTGGGACCTAATGATATACATCAGTGATGGGAGATCAAATAAAAATGTCATAATAATATTATGCTGCTTGTAAGGTTCGCCCACTGGTTTTAAATTGCTCCTTATTCAGGCAGTTATAAATAGCTAAAATACTAAACAGTGAACAAAATGACTCGCAATGTTTATTCAGTGATATGTGATGTCACAATTGTATTTATATAATGAAATATATTTTGAAAAGAATAAAAAATTCAGAATAAATTATAATCTTAAGAATGCCTGGGATAATCATAAGGCTTTCCTACGAACTAGATAAGTTTATACTTTTAGGAAATATTGGGAAGATTTGTTGGGCCTATGGCTCTTAACTGTCGTCAAAATCTATGGCCTAGATTACGAGTTTTGCGTTAGAGGCTATGCGGTGCTAACGAGCAGTTTTGTCTCACCGCTCACTTACATGCAGCGCTGGCATTACGAGTTTTCAGAAACCCGTCATTTAAATACAAGAAGTGAGCGTTGAGCAAAATTTTGCTCATTACCGCACTCCAATACCAGCGCTGCTTAAGTCAGCGGTGAGTTGGTCGTACGTGCTCGTGCACGATTTCCCCATAGGAATCAATGGGGAGAGCCGGCTGAGAAAAAGTCTAACACCTGCAAAAAAGCAGCATAAAGCTCCTTAACGCAGCCCCATCGATTCCTATGGGGAAATAAAAGTTGCATCAGCCAATAGGATTTTTTTTACCTTAATTCCGATTGGCTGATTTCTATCAGCCAATCGGATTCTAAGGGACGCCATCTTGGATGACGTCACTTAAAGGTACCTTCATTCATCTTTAGTCGTCGGATGAAGAGGATGCTCCGTGTCGGATGTCTTGCAGATGGACCTGCTCCACGCCATATGGATGAAGATAGAAGATGCCGTCTGGGTGAAGACTTCTGCCCATCTGGAGGACCACTTTGCCCAGCTTGGATGAAGACTTCTCCCGGCTTCGTTGAGAACTTCAGCCCGGCTTGGAAGAAGACTTCTCCCGGTAAGTCGATCTTCAGGGGGTTAGTGTTAGGTTTTTTAAGGGTGTATTGGGTGGGTTTTATTTTTAGGTTAGGGTTTGGGCCTGAAAAAGATCTAACTGCCCTTTTAAGGGCAATGTGGAGCTTAGGTTTTTTAGATAGTATTTTATTTGGGGGGTTGTTTGTGTGGGTGGTGGGTTTTACTGTTGGGGGGGTTGTTTGTATTTTTTTTTTACAGGTAAAAGAGCTGATTACTTTGGGGCAATGCCCCGCAAAAGGCCCTTTTAGGGGCTATTGGTAGTTTAGTTTAGGCTAGGGTTTTTTTTATTTTGGGGGGGCTTTTTTATTTTGATAGGGCTATTAGATTATGTGTAATTAGTTTAAATATCTGTAATTTGTTTATTATTTTCTGTAATTGAGTGTTTTGTTTTATTTTGTACTTTAGCTAATTTAATTTAATTTAGGTAATTGTATTTAATTTAGCTAATTTACGCCTAGATTTAGAGTTCTGCGGCCAAAGGGGTGCGTTAGCTACACGTGCTTTTTTCTGGCCGCACCTTTTAAATACCGCTGGTATTGAGAGTTCACAGAATGGCTGCGTTAGCCTCCAAAAAAGGAGCGTAGAGCATATTTAATGCAACTTCAACTCTCGATACCAGCGGTGCTTACGGACACGGCCAGCTTCACAAACGTGCTCGTGCACGATTCCCCCATAGAAAACAATGGGGCTGTTTGAGCTGAAAAAAAACCTAACACCTGCAAAAAAGCCGCGTTCAGCTCCTAACGCAGCCCCATTGTTTGCTATGGGGAAACACTTCCTATGTCTGCACCTAACACTCTAACATGTACCCCGAGTCTAAACACCCCTAACCTTACACTTATTAACCCCTATTCTGCCGCCCCCGCTATCGCTGACCCCTGCATATTATTATTAACCCCTAATCTGCCACTCCGTAAACCGCCGCTACTTACATTATCCCTATGTACCCCTAATCTGCTGCCCCTAACACCGCCGACCCCTATATTATATTTATTAACCCCTAATCTGCCCCCCACAACGTCGCCTCCACCTGCCTACACTTATTAACCCCTAATCTGCCGATCGGACCGCACCGCTATTATAATAAAGTTATTAACCCCTAATCCGCCTCACTAACCCTATAATAAATAGTATTAACCCCTAATCTGCCCTCCCTAACATCGCCGACACCTAACTTCAAACATTAACCCCTAATCTGCCGACTGGAGCTCACCGCTATTCTAATAAATGTATTAACCCCTAAAGCTAAGTCTAACCCTAACACTAACACCCCCCTAAATTAAATATAATTTAAATCTAACGAAATTAATTAACTCTTATTAAATAAATTATTCCTATTTAAAGCTAAATACTTACCTGTAAAATAAATCCTAATATAGCTACAATATAAATTATAATTATATTATAGCTATTTTAGGATTTATATTTATTTTACAGGCAACTTTGTATTTATTTTAACCAGGTACAATAGCTATTAAATAGTTAAGAACTATTTAATAGCTAAAATAGTTAAAATAATTACAAAATTACCTGTAAAATAAATCCTAACCTAAGTTACAATTAAACCTAACACTACACTATCAATAAATTAATTAAATAAAATACCTACAATTACCTACAATTAAACCTAACACTACACTATCAATAAATTAATTAAATACAATATCTACAAATAAATACAATGAAATAAACTAACTAAAGTACAAAAAATAAAAAAGAACTAAGTTACAAAAAATAAAAAAATATTTACAAACATCAGAAAAATATTACAACAATTTTAAACTAATTACACCTACTCTAAGCCCCTTAATAAAATAACAAAGCCCCCCAAAATAAAAAATGCCCTACCCTATTCTAAATTAAAAAAGTTCAAAGCTCTTTTACCTTACCAGCCCTGAACAGGGCCCTTTGCGGGGCATGCCCCAAAGAATTCAGCTCTTTTGCCTGTAAAAAAAACACATACAATACCCCCCCAACATTACAACCCACCACACACATACTCCTAATCTAACCCAAACCCTCTTAAATAAACCTAACACTAAGCCCCTGAAGATCTTCCTACCTTATCTTCACCATACCAGGTTCACCGATCGATCCAGAAGAGCTCCTCCGATGTCTTGATCCAAGCCCAAGCGGGGGGCTGAAGATGTCCATGATCTGGCTGAAGTCTTCATCCAAGCGGGAGCTGAAGAGGTCCATGATCCGGCTGAAGTCTTCATCCAAGCAGGATCTGAAGAGGTCCATGATCCGGCTGAAGTCTTCTATCAACGGCATCTTCAATCTTCTTTCTTCTGGATCCATGTACATCCCGCTGACGCGGAACATTCATCTTCACCGACGACTGCCCGATGAATGACGGTTCCTTTAAGGGACGTCATCCAAGATGGCGTCCCTCGAATTCTGATTGGCTGATAGGATTCTATCAGCCAATCGGAATTAAGGTAGGAATTCCTACCTTAATTCCGGGGGGGGGGGGTATTGTATGTGTTTTTTTTACAGGCAAAAGAGCTGAATTCTTTGGGGCATGCCCCGCAAAAGGCCCTATTCAGGGCTGGTAAGGTAAAAGAGCTTTGAACTTTTTTAATTTAGAATAGGGTAGGGCATTTTTTATTTTGGGGGGCTTTGTTATTTTATTAGGGGGCTTAGAGTAGGTGTAATTAGTTTAAAATTGTTGTAATATTTTTCTGATGTTTGTAAATATTTTTTTATTTTTTGTAACTTAGTTCTTTTTTATTGTTTGTACTTTAGTTAGTTTATTTCATTGTATTTATTTGTAGATATTGTATTTAATTAATTTATTGATAGTGTAGTGTTAGGTTTAATTGTAGGTAATTGTAGGTATTTTATTTAATTAATTTATTGATAGTGTAGTGTTAGGTTTAATTGTAACTTAGGTTAGGATTTATTTTACAGGTAATTTTGTAATTATTTTAACTATTTTAGCTATTAAATAGTTCTTAACTATTTAATAGCTATTGTACCTTTTTAAAATAAATACAAAGTTGCCTGTAAAATAAATATAAATCCTAAAATAGCTATAATATAATTATAATTTATATTGTAGCTATATTAGGATTTATTTTACAGGTAAGTATTTAGCTTTAAATAGGAATCATTTATTTAATAAGAGTTAATTAATTTCGTTAGATTTAAATTATATTTAACTTAGGGGGGTGTTAGTGTTAGGGTTAGATTTAGCTTTAGGGGTTAATACATTTATTAGAATAGCGGTGAGCTCCAGTCGGCAGATTAGGGGTTAATGTTTGAAGTTTGGTGTCGGCGATGTTAGGGAGGGCAGATTAGGGGTTAATACTATTTATTATAGGGTTATTGAGGCGGGAGTGAGGCGGATTAGGGGTTAATAACTTTATTATAGTAGCGGTGAGATCCGCTCGGCAGATTAGGGGTTAATAAGTGTAGGCAGGTGGAGGCGACGTTGAGGGGGGCAGATTAGGGGCTAATAAATATAATATAGGGGTCGGCGGTGTTAGGGGCAGCAGATTAGGGGTACATAAGGATAACGTAGGTGGCGGTCGGCAGATTAGGGGTTAATTATTGTAGGTAGCTGGCGGCGACGTTGTGGGGGGCAGGTTAGGGGTTAATAAATATAATATAGGGGTCGGCGGTGTTAGGGGCAGCAGATTAGGGGTACTTAAGGATAACGTAGGTGGCGGTCGGCAGATTAGGGGTTAATTATTGTAGGTAGCTGGCGGCGACGTTGTGGGGGGCAGGTTAGGGGTTAATAAATATAATATAGGGGTCGGCGGTGTTAGGGGCAGCAGATTAGGGGTACATAATTATAACGTAGGTGGCGGTCGGCAGATTAGGGGTTAAAAAAATTTAATCGAGTGGCGGCGATGTGGGGGGACCTCGGTTTAGGGGTGCATAGGTAGTTTATGGGTGTTAGTGTACTTTAGAGCACAGTAGTTAAGAGCTTTATAAACCGGCATTAGCCCAGAAAGCTCTTAACTACTGACTTTTTTCTGCGGCTGGAGTTTTGTCGTTAGATTTCTAATGCTCACTTCAGCCACGACTCTAAATACCGGAGTTAGAAAGATCCCATTGAAAAGATAGGATACGCAATTGACGTAAGGGGATCTGCGGTATGGAAAAGTCGCGGCTGAAAAGTGAGCGTTAGACCCTTTAATGACTGACTCCAAATACCAGAGGGCGGTAAAAACCAGCGTTAGGAGCCTCTAACACTGGTTTTGACGGCTACCGCCCAACTCTAAATCTAGGCCTTATTTAATTATAGTGTAGTGTTAGGTGTTAGTGTAACTTAGGTTGGGTTTTATTTTACAGGTACTTTTGTATTTATTTTAGTTAGGTAGTTATTAAATAGTTAATAACTATTTAATAACTATTGTACCTAGTTAAAATAAATACAAACTTGCCTGTAAAATAAAAATAAACCCTAAGCTAGCTACAATGTAACTATTAGTTATATTGTAGCTATCTTAGGGTTTATTTTATAGGTAAGTATTTAGTTTTAAATAGGAATTATTTAGTTAATGATATGAATTTTTATTTAGATTTATTTTAATTATATTTAAGTTAGGGGGTGTTAGGGTTAGGGTTAGACTTAGATTTAGGGGTTAATACATTTAGTATAGTGGCGGCGACATTGGGGGCGGCAGATTAGGGGTTAATAAATGTAGGTAGGGGGCGGCGATGTTAGGGACGGCAGATTAGGTGTTAATAATATTTAACTAATGTTTTTGAGGCGGGAGTGCAGTGGTTTAGGGGTTAATATATTTATTATAGTGGCGGTGACGTTGGGGCAGCAGATTAGGGGTTAATAAGTGTAGGTAGGTTGCAGCGACATTGGGGGTGGCAGATTAGGGGTTAATAAATATAATGTAGGTGTCGGCGATGTTGGGGGCAGCAGATTAGAGGTTCATAAATATAATGTAGGTAGCGGCGGTGTCCGAAATAGCAGATTAGGGGTTAAAATGTTATTATAGTGTTCGCAATGCGGGATGGCCTTGGTTTAGTGGTTAATAGGTAGTTTATGGATGTTAGTGTACTTTTTAGCACTTTAGTTATGAGTTTTATGCTACAGCGTTGTAGTGTAAAACTCATATCTCCTGATTTTTAAATGCGTTGACTCTTGACAGGGTAGGGTACTCGTAATACTGGCGCTATGGAAGTCCCATAGAAAAAAGACTTTACAAAGTTTACGTAAGTCGTTTTGCGGTAAGGCCAAAGAAGTGTGCGGTGACCCTAAACCTTCAAGACTCTAGCCACGATAGGTCTACCAGGTGGTGATATCAAGCTCTTATGTACCTTTGGCAAGGTATACAGGACTGGTGTTCTGGTAAACGGAGTAGTTAAAAACTCCCATGTTGTCTTTTCCAGATATCCATCCTTGTGAACATCCAAAAGGTATGCATCTATCCGTGTTTTGAAGCCTTTCACTGAGTCAGCTGTCAACCATTGGTACGTCTCAGTGTCGTTAAATTGTGTCATTATTTCACATCTGTAGTTCTCATAATCTTGTAGGACAATTGCACCACCTTTATCCGCCTGGCAGATCACAATGCCTGTTTCTTTAGTGCCATCCTCTCATTATGATTCAAGTTATAGTGAGTGGTGGTGTTGTTTTTGGCGATGGCTATTTTCATCTCAGATTGTACCAGCCTAGAAATGTTTTTTATATTTGCATTACTGCTAGTAGGGTTGAATTTGGAGGGAGTTCTCAATTGTTTGTTCGTTTCTTGCTGTTTAGGAAATTATTCCCTGAGCCTCAAGTTTTGTTGAAACTGTAGATTCACATATAGTTTAAAATTATCAGTTCTCTGCGTCGGAATAAATGACATGACTTTATTCAAAACATAATTTTCAGTAGTAGATGCATAGGTGCATAAGAACTGAGATTGATGACAATATTTTCATTCATTACCTTGGGGGTTGGGGAGGTTTTTGCTTTGTACCCCCCACGTCTGGGGTGAGGCCTCGTCCTTCCCCATTTTTTGAGCGTATAATTACCCCTTGGATTCAGTAGCCTGAAAGCCGTCACCATCGACTACAGAGCCAAACGGGTCTGTCTGTGGCTTAACCCCAGACCTGAACGATGGCGTGAACAGGGTAGCCGGCAAATCAGGTTCCACTATAAAAAGCCAAAAAACCTACAGACAGTAGACAGCGCTGGATAAGCCTCTGAAGGTGATACCCCAACACAGGCTACAAGCAATACATCTACTGAATACCAAGGGGTAGTTACATGCTCAAGAAACGTTTATATATATATATATATATATATATATATATATATATTTGTATCTCATTGTTAAAGTCCTTCGGCTGCTTTTTATTCCCTAACACCCGAGATCTCATATCTTTGAGCCCTCATAACTTTTGTGTGCAATATTTGTATTAAATAATATTTATTAGACAGTGTTATTATGAGTGTAACTGTACTGTGTAATGTTTTTTTTATGTATTTTGTGACACTTTTTATTTTTGGAAAACAGTTAGGAATTTTAGCATAAATTGCGATTGAGCAATTTAAACGAAGCGCAAGCGATCCCAATAACCCTCATGAAGTCATTTGTACTCCACTTGTATTCTAGCCCTAAATGTGTTGCTTTAAATATTAGAATAATAACTAGCCTTTTATCAATGTGGCTAACAATAATTATTATGTATTTATCATTTCTTTGAAGGAGAAGCTAAATTGTCTAGTGACCTGGGACCTAATGATATACATCAGTGATGGGAGATCAAATAAAAATGTCATAATAATATTATGCTGCTTGTAAGGTTCGCCCACTGGTTTTAAATTGCTCCTTATTCAGGCAGTTATAAATAGCTAAAATACTAAACAGTGAACAAAATGACTCGCAATGTTTATTCAGTGATATGTGATGTCACAATTGTATTTATATAATGAAATATATTTTGAAAAGAATAAAAAATTCAGAATAAATTATAATCTTAAGAATGCCTGGGATAATCATAAGGCTTTCCTACGAACTAGATAAGTTTATACTTTTAGGAAATATTGGGAAGATTTGTTGGGCCTATGGCTCTTAACTGTCGTCAAAATCTATGGCCTAGATTACGAGTTTTGCGTTAGAGGCTATGCGGTGCTAACGAGCAGTTTTGTCTCACCGCTCACTTACATGCAGCGCTGGCATTACGAGTTTTCAGAAACCCGTCATTTAAATACAAGAAGTGAGCGTTGAGCAAAATTTTGCTCATTACCGCACTCCAATACCAGCGCTGCTTAAGTCAGCGGTGAGTTGGTCGTACGTGCTCGTGCACGATTTCCCCATAGGAATCAATGGGGAGAGCCGGCTGAGAAAAAGTCTAACACCTGCAAAAAAGCAGCATAAAGCTCCTTAACGCAGCCCCATCGATTCCTATGGGGAAATAAAAGTTGCATCAGCCAATAGGATTTTTTTTACCTTAATTCCGATTGGCTGATTTCTATCAGCCAATCGGATTCTAAGGGACGCCATCTTGGATGACGTCACTTAAAGGTACCTTCATTCATCTTTAGTCGTCGGATGAAGAGGATGCTCCGTGTCGGATGTCTTGCAGATGGACCTGCTCCACGCCATATGGATGAAGATAGAAGATGCCGTCTGGGTGAAGACTTCTGCCCATCTGGAGGACCACTTTGCCCAGCTTGGATGAAGACTTCTCCCGGCTTCGTTGAGAACTTCAGCCGGCTTGGAAGAAGACTTCTCCCGGTAAGTCGATCTTCAGGGGGTTAGTGTTAGGTTTTTTAAGGGTGTATTGGGTGGGTTTTATTTTTAGGTTAGGGTTTGGGCCTGAAAAAGATCTAACTGCCCTTTTAAGGGCAATGTGGAGCTTAGGTTTTTTTAGATAGTATTTTATTTGGGGGGTTGTTTGTGTGGGTGGTGGGTTTTACTGTTGGGGGGGTTGTTTGTATTTTTTTTTTACAGGTAAAAGAGCTGATTACTTTGGGGCAATGCCCCGCAAAAGGCCCTTTTAGGGGCTATTGGTAGTTTAGTTTAGGCTAGGGTTTTTTTTATTTTGGGGGGGCTTTTTTATTTTGATAGGGCTATTAGATTATGTGTAATTAGTTTAAATATCTGTAATTTGTTTATTATTTTCTGTAATTGAGTGTTTTGTTTTATTTTGTACTTTAGCTAATTTAATTTAATTTAGGTAATTGTATTTAATTTAGCTAATTTACGCCTAGATTTAGAGTTCTGCGGCCAAAGGGGTGCGTTAGCTACACGTGCTTTTTTCTGGCCGCACCTTTTAAATACCGCTGGTATTGAGAGTTCACAGAATGGCTGCGTTAGCCTCCAAAAAAGGAGCGTAGAGCATATTTAATGCAACTTCAACTCTCGATACCAGCGGTGCTTACGGACACGGCCAGCTTCACAAACGTGCTCGTGCACGATTCCCCCATAGAAAACAATGGGGCTGTTTGAGCTGAAAAAAAACCTAACACCTGCAAAAAAGCCGCGTTCAGCTCCTAACGCAGCCCCATTGTTTGCTATGGGGAAACACTTCCTATGTCTGCACCTAACACTCTAACATGTACCCCGAGTCTAAACACCCCTAACCTTACACTTATTAACCCCTATTCTGCCGCCCCCGCTATCGCTGACCCCTGCATATTATTATTAACCCCTAATCTGCCACTCCGTAAACCGCCGCTACTTACATTATCCCTATGTACCCCTAATCTGCTGCCCCTAACACCGCCGACCCCTATATTATATTTATTAACCCCTAATCTGCCCCCCACAACGTCGCCTCCACCTGCCTACACTTATTAACCCCTAATCTGCCGATCGGACCGCACCGCTATTATAATAAAGTTATTAACCCCTAATCCGCCTCACTAACCCTATAATAAATAGTATTAACCCCTAATCTGCCCTCCCTAACATCGCCGACACCTAACTTCAAACATTAACCCCTAATCTGCCGACTGGAGCTCACCGCTATTCTAATAAATGTATTAACCCCTAAAGCTAAGTCTAACCCTAACACTAACACCCCCCTAAATTAAATATAATTTAAATCTAACGAAATTAATTAACTCTTATTAAATAAATTATTCCTATTTAAAGCTAAATACTTACCTGTAAAATAAATCCTAATATAGCTACAATATAAATTATAATTATATTATAGCTATTTTAGGATTTATATTTATTTTACAGGCAACTTTGTATTTATTTTAACCAGGTACAATAGCTATTAAATAGTTAAGACTTATTTAATAGCTAACATAGTTAAAATAATTACAAAATTACCTGTAAAATAAATCCTAACCTAAGTTACAATTAAACCTAACACTACACTATCAATAAATTAATTAAATAAAATACCTACAATTACCTACAATTAAACCTAACACTACACTATCAATAAATTAATTAAATACAATATCTACAAATAAATACAATGAAATAAACTAACTAAAGTACAAAAAATAAAAAAGAACTAAGTTACAAAAAATAAAAAAATATTTACAAACATCAGAAAAATATTACAACAATTTTAAACTAATTACACCTACTCTAAGCCCCTTAATAAAATAACAAAGCCCCCCAAAATAAAAAATGCCCTACCCTATTCTAAATTAAAAAAGTTCAAAGCTCTTTTACCTTACCAGCCCTGAACAGGGCCCTTTGCGGGGCATGCCCCAAAGAATTCAGCTCTTTTGCCTGTAAAAAAAACACATACAATACCCCCCCAACATTACAACCCACCACCCACATACTCCTAATCTAACCCAAACCCTCTTAAATAAACCTAACACTAAGCCCCTGAAGATCTTCCTACCTTATCTTCACCATACCAGGTTCACCGATCGATCCAGAAGAGCTCCTCCGATGTCTTGATCCAAGCCCAAGCGGGGGGCTGAAGATGTCCATGATCTGGCTGAAGTCTTCATCCAAGCGGGAGCTGAAGAGGTCCATGATCCGGCTGAAGTCTTCATCCAAGCAGGATCTGAAGAGGTCCATGATCTGGCTGAAGTCTTCTATCAACGGCATCTTCAATCTTCTTTCTTCTGGATCCATGTACATCCCGCTGACGCGGAACATTCATCTTCACCGACGACTGCCCGATGAATGACGGTTCCTTTAAGGGACGTCATCCAAGATGGCGTCCCTCGAATTCTGATTGGCTGATAGGATTCTATCAGCCAATCGGAATTAAGGTAGGAATTCCTACCTTAATTCCGGGGGGGGGGGGGTATTGTATGTGTTTTTTTTACAGGCAAAAGAGCTGAATTCTTTGGGGCATGCCCCGCAAAAGGCCCTATTCAGGGCTGGTAAGGTAAAAGAGCTTTGAACTTTTTTAATTTAGAATAGGGTAGGGCATTTTTTATTTTGGGGGCTTTGTTATTTTATTAGGGGGCTTAGAGTAGGTGTAATTAGTTTAAAATTGTTGTAATATTTTTCTGATGTTTGTAAATATTTTTTTATTTTTTGTAACTTAGTTCTTTTTTATTGTTTGTACTTTAGTTAGTTTATTTCATTGTATTTATTTGTAGATATTGTATTTAATTAATTTATTGATAGTGTAGTGTTAGGTTTAATTGTAGGTAATTGTAGGTATTTTATTTAATTAATTTATTGATAGTGTAGTGTTAGGTTTAATTGTAACTTAGGTTAGGATTTATTTTACAGGTAATTTTGTAATTATTTTAACTATTTTAGCTATTAAATAGTTCTTAACTATTTAATAGCTATTGTACCTTTTTAAAATAAATACAAAGTTGCCTGTAAAATAAATATAAATCCTAAAATAGCTATAATATAATTATAATTTATATTGTAGCTATATTAGGATTTATTTTACAGGTAAGTATTTAGCTTTAAATAGGAATCATTTATTTAATAAGAGTTAATTAATTTCGTTAGATTTAAATTATATTTAACTTAGGGGGGTGTTAGTGTTAGGGTTAGATTTAGCTTTAGGGGTTAATACATTTATTAGAATAGCGGTGAGCTCCAGTCGGCAGATTAGGGGTTAATGTTTGAAGTTTGGTGTCGGCGATGTTAGGGAGGGCAGATTAGGGGTTAATACTATTTATTATAGGGTTATTGAGGCGGGAGTGAGGCGGATTAGGGGTTAATAACTTTATTATAGTAGCGGTGAGATCCGCTCGGCAGATTAGGGGTTAATAAGTGTAGGCAGGTGGAGGCGACGTTGAGGGGGGCAGATTAGGGGTTAATAAATATAATATAGGGGTCGGCGGTGTTAGGGGCAGCAGATTAGGGGTACATAAGGATAACGTAGGTGGCGGTCGGCAGATTAGGGGTTAATTATTGTAGGTAGCTGGCGGCGACGTTGTGGGGGGCAGGTTAGGGGTTAATAAATATAATATAGGGGTCGGCGGTGTTAGGGGCAGCAGATTAGGGGTACTTAAGGATAACGTAGGTGGCGGTCGGCAGATTAGGGGTTAATTATTGTAGGTAGCTGGCGGCGACGTTGTGGGGGGCAGGTTAGGGGTTAATAAATATAATATAGGGGTCGGCGGTGTTAGGGGCAGCAGATTAGGGGTACATAATTATAACGTAGGTGGCGGTCGGCAGATTAGGGGTTAAAAAAATTTAATCGAGTGGCGGCGATGTGGGGGGACCTCGGTTTAGGGGTGCATAGGTAGTTTATGGGTGTTAGTGTACTTTAGAGCACAGTAGTTAAGAGCTTTATAAACCGGCATTAGCCCAGAAAGCTCTTAACTACTGACTTTTTTCTGCGGCTGGAGTTTTGTCGTTAGATTTCTAATGCTCACTTCAGCCACGACTCTAAATACCGGAGTTAGAAAGATCCCATTGAAAAGATAGGATACGCAATTGACGTAAGGGGATCTGCGGTATGGAAAAGTCGCGGCTGAAAAGTGAGCGTTAGACCCTTTAATGACTGACTCCAAATACCAGAGGGCGGTAAAAACCAGCGTTAGGAGCCTCTAACGCTGGTTTTGACGGCTACCGCCCAACTCTAAATCTAGGCCTTATTTAATTATAGTGTAGTGTTAGGTGTTAGTGTAACTTAGGTTGGGTTTTATTTTACAGGTACTTTTGTATTTATTTTAGTTAGGTAGTTATTAAATAGTTAATAACTATTTAATAACTATTGTACCTAGTTAAAATAAATACAAACTTGCCTGTAAAATAAAAATAAACCCTAAGCTAGCTACAATGTAACTATTAGTTATATTGTAGCTATCTTAGGGTTTATTTTATAGGTAAGTATTTAGTTTTAAATAGGAATTATTTAGTTAATGATATGAATTTTTATTTAGATTTATTTTAATTATATTTAAGTTAGGGGGTGTTAGGGTTAGGGTTAGACTTAGATTTAGGGGTTAATACATTTAGTATAGTGGCGGCGACATTGGGGGCGGCAGATTAGGGGTTAATAAATGTAGGTAGGGGGCGGCGATGTTAGGGACGGCAGATTAGGTGTTAATAATATTTAACTAATGTTTTTGAGGCGGGAGTGCAGTGGTTTAGGGGTTAATATATTTATTATAGTGGCGGTGACGTTGGGGCAGCAGATTAGGGGTTAATAAGTGTAGGTAGGTTGCAGCGACATTGGGGGTGGCAGATTAGGGGTTAATAAATATAATGTAGGTGTCGGCGATGTTGGGGGCAGCAGATTAGAGGTTCATAAATATAATGTAGGTAGCGGCGGTGTCCGAAATGGCAGATTAGGGGTTAAAATGTTATTATAGTGTTCGCAATGCTGGATGGCCTTGGTTTAGTGGTTAATAGGTAGTTTATGGATGTTAGTGTACTTTTTAGCACTTTAGTTATGAGTTTTATGCTACAGCGTTGTAGTGTAAAACTCATATCTCCTGATTTTTAAATGCGTTGACTCTTGACAGGGTAGGGTACTCGTAATACTGGCGCTATGGAAGTCCCATAGAAAAAAGACTTTACAAAGTTTACGTAAGTCGTTTTGCGGTAAGGCCAAAGAAGTGTGCGGTGACCCTAAACCTTCAAGACTCTAGCCGTATGTTTCTGTGTTTCTATGATATAGATATATATCAACATTGACACTCAATTACATCATTTTAGGCTGCTAAGCCCAGGACATACCCCTGATTGCCTTTTACACAATACCAACTATGGGCCACTTTACAGGCTGCATTATCTTGTGCTCAGCCTGGCACTAAAAATATCCCAAAAAGGTTAACCAGAGGATCCTAATACGGCCAACATTTTTTTTAGCATACCATATACTTTTATTGGACATCACAGGGGGTGTTATTAGCTCTCATATTGTGAGTTAAAGGGACAGTCTAGTCATGATTCAGATCGGGCATGCAATTTTAAACAACTTTCCAATTTACTTTTATCATCAAATTTGCATTGTTCTCTTGGTATTCTTTGTTGAAAGCTAAACCTAGGTAGGCTCATATGCTAATTTCTAAGCCCTTGAAGGCCGCCTCTTATCTCAGTGCATTTTCACAGTTTTCACAGCTAGACAGTGCTAGTTCATAAGCTTCATATATATAACATTGTGCTTACTACTGTGGAGTTATAATTGAGTCAGTGGATGGACACACTGAAACAGGGGCTTATATTGCTTGATGCAGAATGTAGACTATTTACATAAGATGATTTAAACATGATGTCTGGTTCTTACTCATCAGCATCATCTGACAGTCAATTGCCAGACTCTTACGCAAATTGCAATTAGATGATACATAACTGTACAGACCTGAGCTAGATGATGTATTACTACAAACATGGTATTTTCATATTATGGTGACCTGCAAAACTGACCATTTAGTATATAAGTAAAAGTTGCACTGGGGTATGTTCTTGGGTGAAAATTGCTCCTGTTTTACTGCTCTCTGAGTTGGAAGTTATGCTATGTGAGCATTGCACTTATTTCTAATAAGGTTCATATACAGGTTTTATGAACTGGTAAAAACCATCTCATACATACCATCCTGCTCATTAGTTATGAGAGTAAAAATACAAGTTAAACGTGTTCTCATAAATGTATCTTGTCTAAGTTAGTAATTGAGAAATACTCCCACCACTTCTTTTTTTTTAAATGCTGCATTTAAAGAACTCTGTCCAAGGATACTAGTTTATGAAAGAAAACATCATCTCGAAATTATTAAAAATCTCTGTGGGAATTCATGATTAATTTTAAGGCTTGGCAGATTAAAATACATTATTATGTACACTCTAGTGCATCCTTTCAGATATTTTCAGAATCTGATTTTGCTCTTCTGATACACACCAATGGTTCGACATGTATCTAGTAGATTGCAAGGAATAGATTAGCATTAAAGAGTCAGTTTTTTGTTGTTAGGTTGATATTTGTAACGTGTGCTCCAACATTAAGAATAAATGTAACTGGCTTTGTCTAGGGCATATTCAATCACTTGCTATACAGAAGAGTATCCGAAGCAAAATGATAATTATGTGGCTACTTTTATCTGTATATTATGGCCTCTAAAAAAAGCTATGATTTACCTTGTTCTTTTCACAGATTGTGCAGTGGGCCCTGTATTCTAAACCATTGGAGGATTATAAGCAAAGCAGCTGTCATTACAGATCTGGAAATAATTTCCATTACAAATAGTATATAGCTGCACTGGGCATTCCAAAATGAGGAGGAGGTCTGTGTTTGATCCAAAACCACATCTAATTAAACAAGGATTTGTTTTGCTCTTAAGCATTGACTTTCCTCTATTTTTAAACAAAAGAGTATTAACTGGTAAAGAAACACCTGTGTATCAGATTACTTCTGCTTCTCTTGAATCGCCATCGATATTTCCACTATAACTAATGTGGATTTTTGTAGTGAAAATATATACTTGAAAATTCAAGACCATTAGAATATATACAGTGGCTGATAGAGATAATGTAGTTTTAAAAGCGCATACTGTTACTGCTTTTATATCTAGTTAGCGTGCATACCAAATGTAATATACCAAATGGTGACCTGAAAAATCGTATTTTCAACTGGTTAGTTTATTTGGATTTTTTCTTTTTAAAGGGATATGAAACCCATTTTTTTTCTTTCATGATTCAGATGATGAGGCCCATTTATCAAGCTCCGACTAGAGCTTGAAGGCCCGTGTTTCTTGCAAGA
Source organism: Bombina bombina (assembly GCF_027579735.1). Taxonomy (NCBI): domain Eukaryota; kingdom Metazoa; phylum Chordata; class Amphibia; order Anura; family Bombinatoridae; genus Bombina; species Bombina bombina. The sequence goes on along the minus strand of NC_069503.1, from coordinate 868,597,859 downwards.
CTGCAGGCTCGCCAGAAACAGCAGTTATGAAGCAGCGGTCTAAAGACCGTTGCTCCATAACCCTGTCCGCCTGCTCTGAGCAGGCGGACAGACATCGCCGTACTCGATCGGGTTTATTGACACGCCCTGCTGGCGGCCGATTGGCCGCGAGTCTGCAGGGGGCGGCGTTGCACCAGCAGCTCACAAGAGCTGCTGGTGCAATGCTGAATACGGAGAGTGTATTGCTCTCCGCATTCAGCGAGGTCTGGCGGACCTGATCCACACTGTTGGATCAGGTCCGCCAGACCTTTGATAAATAGGCCTCAAAGCATGGAATTTTAAGCACCTTTCTAATGTACTCCTATTAACATTTTTTCTTTGTTCTCTTGTTATCTTTATTTGAAAAACAGTATGTTTTTTGTTTGGGGTGCTGAGTGCTTAGTGTTGGGGTGGATGATTTGTGGTATCTTGTTCTGTGGTGTTCACAGTATGATTATATGTACTGGGAATACTCAAGTTTGTGTTTTTGTCCATTTCTCTAACATATGTTCATATAAGTTGATTTGGCCTGTTTTAAGAAAGTGATATCTTTCAAGTTGTAGGTAATTATCAACTTGAGATTTCCAGGTTTCCAGTTTTAGGATTTCCGGTGTTTTCTATCGCTGTGGTATATATTTTGTTTTTTCAGTAAATGTTGGTGTGGAGTAAAATAAAAGGATGTTTGGAGTTTTTATTAAGGGTGTGTCTAGAATCCTAGACATTGTAGGAACAATGGTGGCCCAGAAGCGAGTCAATCGCGGGCATTACCACATTACCACCATATGTGCAGTGGGGTAGCCTTTTCTCCACATTCCCTTCAACATAAGTCACTTGCATTCTTTTATATATGTTTGAGTCTTGTCGGCATGAGGTACCAATGGGAGAGGAATTTAAAATTAATTTCCTGTACTTGTGCTGATATTGACGATTTTTGATCATACTCTAGACCCATCTCAGTGCATCAATTGTGGGTGTATGAGGAGAGAGAATCCTCACCCTGTGAGTTTGTATATGGTCAAGATTGTGTGTTTAGGTCAGGATGTCATAGTGCAAAGAGTTTCGAATGGTGTGAGGGTGCGAGTTAGTCCTCCTTTATATTTGTGGGATTGGAAAAAGTGGGATATTTGTGCATAACCATACCATGATGTAAAGAAGTCGGTTATTTGTTCTTGAAGGGTAGATAGTTGTTTTATTTTGTTTTCTGTTTTAATTATGTAGCAAGTGCAATCCTTGATTGAAGATTGTAGAAGTTGTGATGATTTAGCGTTATAGAAAGGGATTTCAGGGTTACCCCTAAAAGGCGTCAGAGGAGAAACGGGGGACGAGAGAGAGGTGTTTGTGTTGAGTGTTTTGTCCCAAGTTGTGAAATATTCCTTCAGGAGAGGGTATTTTTTATAATGTATGTGGTCTGCTGTTTTTATTTATCCAGGCCAAAGAGCCAACATTTAATACTGTTAGTATTTCTGCGTCTATTTGAACCCATGTTTTTTGAGTAGTGTTATTGCTCCATTCAATTAGGTGTTGAAGGATAGTAGTTCTACATTTGGAGAGATTCAGCATACCCAGTCCACCCTTGTCTCTTGGGGGGGTATACAGTATGTTTGGGGATTCTAGGATTGATTCGTTGCCAGACAAATGTGTTAAGTGGTGCTTGCAGTTTGGTTATGTAGTTATGTGGTAGGGGGATAGGTAAGGTTTGGAAGATGTAGAGGATTCTTGGCAGCACATTTATTTTTATGACATTTATACGGCCTATCCATGACAGTGACTTTGTTCACCAGTTGGAAAGGTCATTAATTATGGAGGTGTACAAGTGATGGTAATTGGATTTGTATAGTAAGTCTGGATCAGGAGTCAGATATATGCCTAAATACTTAATTTTTTATTATGGACCCTCAACACCCAGAATTTTTTAGCTGATGACTTCACAAACCTGATGATGCATGATGATGTGCAAATTACTTCTAAAGTAGTTTGATGATAATCAAATTACTCCAGGATGGTCTTTAAAGTAAATATGTTTGTCTTGGGGAGATAATTTATTAGGTGGTGCAAGTAATGTGACGTTGCATACAGACATGTCGCTGGTGCTTATAGGTCTGTGAGAAGCCTAGAACTGGTGGTGTTGGATATTTGTGTAGCATGACAGGCAGAGAAAGGCAAATTTAAAGCTGACTGATATATTCCGGAGCCAGGAAGAGTGCCACTTTTATTTTTAGATTATATGTCAGAATAGTGTGTGGT